>NW_027669413.1:0-132309 GCF_964194185.1 Rhinolophus hipposideros | reverse complement strand
AGCGTCATTCCTCCACCCAAATGTCTAAGACCCACAGGCCTCCTCTATTTTTCACTCTCTTGGTTTTTATTAGTCCAAGGTAACAAGGTGGTTTTTTGCTACTTGACTATCCTAAAAACTTGGAGTTGCGTGAGAGTTTCTTGGGGTTCGTGCCATTAGAAAAGCCACCGTCATACATCGTTTTGAGATAAGCTCTTGGGCTTCCTGTAGCTGTTGTAGGACCATGCCTATAAAATTCTTTTCCTCTTAAGAGCCTTCCAGGAATTTAAGGCCCCACCTTAACTCTTTCGAAGTCTTGAGGAAGGCTTTACAGTCTTGTCCTCATCCGTAGATCATGTCTTCCTGGGAGCACAGCGAATTTGATCTTCACTCAGAAGCCATTTCTTTATTTTAGCATGATTTGACAACAGGGCATGTGGGAGAGGCTGTAATGGGAAACACATTTGAACACAATAAGTCCTGGTTCCTTTACAGTTCACAGTCTTTCGTTAGCTCATGTATCTCATGGATTTTACTTGGTTACTTCACAGCAAAAGTCCCCTTTCATCCGGATTTCAGACTCATTTTCTTCACTAGCTGAGAAGTCTTTGTGGCCAGCCTCTTTAGGGGCCCGCAAGCCCCCAATAACCGTCTCTTGGAGGCTCTTGTGGGTGTCGTTCTCATTCTTCTCCACATCCTTTCGGGTTCCACCTACCTCCTGGTGGAAAGGCACTCCTACAGGTTTTAGATTGCTTTTCTTTGTGGCTCACACCATTTTGAATATCAGTATCAATGCCAGTTGTTCATTGCTGCTCAAGAAACCAACTCAAAAGCTAGTGGCTCAAAACAGCATCTGTTTTGTTCACCAGTAATGCAGTTGAGTGAAGCTCAGTCAGACTAGCTCATTTCTGTTCCACTTGGCATCAGCTGCGTTGCCATGAAGCTGCGAATGAGAATCATCTAAAGGCTGTTACACACACGTGTAGCAGTTGAAGCGGGGTTTTGGCCGGGATGCCCACTGGGGCCGTCTCAGCGCGAACATCTGTAGGAGGCCTCACTGTGTGTCCTGGGCTTCTTCATCTGCACAACATGGTGGCTGGGTTCTCAGGGCGAGCTTCCCGAGAGAAAGTCAGATGGAACCTATATCACATTTTCTGCCGCAGGCATAGCATTCTCACAGCAGTTCTGCCCTATTCCATGCACTAGAATCCAGTTACTTCCTAAGGCCAGCACATATTAAAAGGGAGGGAATTTCATGGAGAAATGTCAAGAATTTGTAGCCATGTTTTAAAAACACTACATCTATCCAATCACCTCATCTTACAAAATAAGCATTGTATCTACAGGAAAGTAGTTCTACCCAACTCAGTATCACTGAAATTCCAGCAGATTTGTTGTTATTATTGCTGTTTAGGATGTTCTTGTATATTGTGGAAAGAGAGGATTACAAGATAGCATTATCAAATTAAGACACTTTTTTGTTGTTGAAAAAAATGTAGCGATCATCTCACTAAACATCACAGTGTGAGATGTGATTTCTCCTTAACCTTGGGAATCATTTCTTCTTGAAAGCAATTCAAATTACCATGAAACATTTGTAGCTGACGGAGACCTAACTATCTCAAGATGAGTTACTCGTAACTCCCTACAACTTCGTAAGAAATTATGGACAGTTAAAATGGGGAACAGGTGAGAGACTATCAACTCAGAGGTGACTTACAGTGATTTTATAGAAGAAAAACATGAACCAATCATTCAGGAAATCGTAGAAAATCAAGTACAGATGTTGTGTGGCAAAGTTGATGACAATAAAGGATACATTTTTGAGTCTCCTGGTGCTTTTCTCTTTGTTCTCCATTCTGAGTAATTCAAGTTTCCACATTCCAAGGATCTACTATAGTATGGATGACATTTTATGGCAACTGAGTTTATTTCACAAGTTGATACTGGTTTGGGGTTAGACTATTCTCAGTCAACTTCCTTCGTAACCAAATCATACTATCTTACTCATTCAGAATGAGGCTCTCAAAGCAAAACTGGAAACTGCATCTTCAGAATGTCTCCATCTGTGGGGTGGCCAGTTGGCTCCATGGTTAGAGCATCGTGCTGGTTCCAATCCTTGGTAACGAAGGTCGATGGTTCGATTCCCACATGGACCAGTTAGCTACACCCTCCACAACTAGGTTGAAAACAATGGCTGGAGCTTGGAGCTGAGCCCCCAGTGGGCGGCCGGCCAGTTGGTTCAGTGGTTAGAGCGCAGTGCTCATAACACCAAGGTTGCCGGTTCGATTCCCGCATGGGTCAGTGAGCTGTACCCTCCATAACTAGTAGATTGAAGAGAACAATTTGACTTGGAGCTGAGCTGCGCATCCCACAACTAGATTGGAAACTGTTACTTGACAGGGAGTTGATGGGTCCTGGAAAAAACACTGTTCCCCAGTTATAAAAAAAAAATTTGTTTTAAAAAGTTTTTTTATAAAAAGGTATCTATAGCTTATTGAAGAAAATCAATCTTAAACAAGAGTTATTATCTATGAAAGGAGTACAAAAGTCATGTGAAAAAGTGAGAATAAAAAGAGTGGAGATAAAAATTATTAAACCTCAAAATTCATATAGTCACAAATGTGGTAGAAAAGAGTGAAGCAGAACACAGTAAATTCTGGGATATTGAAGACTGAGCAAGACAGGATGTAGTAGAAAAAAATTTTTAAATCTATTTTTACAGGTTAATTCATTAATTTTTAACACGTCTTAATTCATTTTGCTGCAAATTACGTTTTCAATATGCATAGTGTATGTGATTCTTCTACTCCCCTTAATGGCAGTTGTTTTTATTTTATTTTTTTTAGATTTCTGGAACAAAGGTGGTATTTGCTTCTCCTTTTTAATATTTCAGTTCCCATCATTATTGTCACTCAGTTGATGTTTGAGATTTGTTCTTTCTGAAAAATCGTTTGATTTTTAAGACCAATTGATATAAAACGAGACTATTAGGAAATACAGAAAATAAAATGCACCATATTCTTAGATTATTAAGTCATATTGTTCAATTTTTAAAATTTAAAATTGATTCTCTTATTGGAATTGTTAGATGAGATGATTCAAAATATTTTCATGATTCAGATTTATTTTATTCCGTATTGATGATAAATATTTTAAACTTCAGCTTTTTTCACATTTAAATTGCCGTCCAAATCATTGACTTAAAACTAAAGAATACAAATAGACTGTAATTATTCAGTTTATAATTATTTTTAAAATGTATCCTTTCTGTTGGCTTTAGGAACAAGCAGCATCTCAAAAAAACGTACACCCATTAAATGACCATGATGGCGCTTCCCTAAGTGACATGGAACTCAGAATTAAACGTCTGGAATCTGAACTCTCCAAAGTGGAAACTTCTCGTAAAATAGAATTGGAAGAATGTAAACACCTCTACCTAGAGGAATTAAAACTTATCACATCATTGGAAAACAAACTAAACAAGTAAGTCCAAACAAAGTCAGAGAAAATCAATCGAGCTCATTAATTTGCCTCTAAAGTATAATTTTTATCCAGGCAGATTCCCGAGATTGATAGGAAATGAAAGCTTACTAAATAGTATAATTTTGGAAAATGATGTTAGTGAATAAATTACTTTTAAAATGTTAGTTAGTTCAGGACATTTGCATCTCTCTCCATTTTTGGTTTTACATGATTGTATTTCTCCTTCTCGCGGTTTTCATACAGTTAATCTGATCTACCAGTCTTTAAGCAAAGTGTTTTTGAAGCTTTATGATTTAGACAACGCTATTTATTATAAAATTTCTTGTCAGAATTCCCCTAAATAGTTTTTAGTGAGGTAACTATTTATTATAAGATAACAACTTAAACCCAAAGGGTTAAGTACTCCGCATGTTCTGGCACTTGGTACATGTACTGTCTCCATTGTGCTCTGTGTTATTATCTCTAGAGGTCGCTTTCAGACAAGCTCTTCTTTCTAGTCTTTCTGATGTCCACAAAGGCATACATGTGAAATATAGCAGAGGATTAACAACGTAGGGGTGAGGGTAGTATAACCCAAGAAGTGGCTAAAAAGATAAGGTGGTGAGCCTGAGGGGGTGTGTGGAGGCAGGAAGCGCAGAGCCCACGCCCAGCGCCTTGGCCACAGTGTTATATTATAAGCTACAGGCCTGCTGAGCGGTTTCATTCAGTAGGATCACCAACCAGGCTCCCTCCTTCTCCCCCAGAGGCTGTTGTTCTAAATGACACCTCAGTCCTCATGGTAATGAGGGCGTTACCCAAGGGCGGTGACTGCAAAGGCTTGAAAATATCTTGGTGGGATTTTTTAAAAATTCTAAACTCGTTTGCTATGTATGTCTCATGGCAATCTTCAAGAATCTTATTGGTTCAGCCATTGTAGAAGGCAGCAAGTATTATCTGTGAAGCCGTGGATGTCACTGATAGCCCGTTTCCTCCCCTCCCTACTTTGAATTTCTTCTTAGTCTGGTGTCCCCATAGAAACATATGTGCTTGTTTAGGATAATTTGAAACCTATCCTTGTGCATGGTAGGTCTGCCCTGACGCATTTTCAATGTTAAAATGCTGTTTAATGGGAAATTCCTTTTACTATTTATTATGGCAGCTTGAAAAAAATGCAAGTCATTCAGGAAAAATAACATTCAAAGCTTTGTGTCTTACAATCTTCACAGTGCTAATGAAAGACTGGCAGAGGCTAGAACCGATCTTCAGGCAAAGGAACAGCCCAAGGAGTTTCTCAGCACTGCTCTTAGGAGGGGAGTCCTTGAGCCACCATGTGTTGGGAGTTTGAATACTGAGTTACTCCTCAGTGGAAATCCTGCTCCAAGAGAAAATTTGGTGATTCCTAAGTCAACCGCACGGGCTTCAAATGACATCATGGGGTATTACTGTCCCAAGGTTAGTTATATTAGCTTCTTTCCCTTGCGTTTCAGATTTCTTTCTTTTTTATTTCTTTGATATAATATTGTTTTGTTTTGTCTTATATATTCATTGGGGTGATATTGGTTAGTGAAATCATATGGGTTTCAAGTGTACATTTCCATAATACATCTTGTATATATTTCACTGTGTGTTCACCATCCCGAGTCAGTTCTCCTTCCATCGCCATGTATTTGACCCCCTTTTCCCTCTTCTACCTCTCTCTCTCCCCCCTCACCCACTAAGTGTTGTCTGTGTCTATGAGTTTTTGTTTCTTTGTTTGTCGTTGATGAAATTTTGAGTTGTTTCATTGACTAATGCACACGAAGTAAAAGGCATAATATGTGTGCTAATATGCATAGAAAGGAGATAGAAATTTTACAGTCTTTTTTTAAGTCCCTAGAGCTCTCATGTGTTGAGTTATTTATTATTATTTAATAAATGTAACTAAAGTGATACATTTAAAATGCTTGAAAATTTGCCTTTAAATTTTATTACAGATGTTAAATATCATTGCCTAATAACCAATGGTATGCTTTGAGATGCTTTGGCTTCTTAATTGGTTTTAGTTGGAGATGATTCATAAAAATTTTAAAGTTTTGTGCATCCCAGTTTTTCTTCCCCTAAGTGTAAGTGAATGATGGCTGGCCAAACACCTAACCACAAATGGATGTTTATTATTAAATGAAACAGATATAATCCTTTTTATTAATTCGGCAAACTTATAATACTGCAGAAAGATTAGTCTCTGTTTTTATGGTTAATGTTATCTTCTAACAAGAGAGTATATCCTTAATTTTTATTTTATTCATAGCACTATCTATTTCAGTGTTTTAAAATGAGTTGCTTCACAGTTGTACATATTCTAAATAGGGACATTAAGCAAATAATTGAATTTTTAAAATGAAGTTCACTTATGTCTATATGTCTTGACAGCATTTGGGTAATTGATGAATAAGGTGGCAGTGCTAGGGAGTCTTTAAATCACAACTCGTTTTCTTCGTGTGACGTGGTTGTTAAAAATACTCATTCTTGAGTTCTTGACCAGCAGGAGTTCTGTTCGGTTCTGTTTCATAGTTTCCATCTCTTTGATAAAGTTCTCCTCCGGGTCATTAATTTTACTCCTGAACTCATTGAACTGCCTTGTGAGTGTTGTTATATCTCAGTGACATTCTTCATGCTGTTACTTTGTTTTGTTTTACCCTCCAAAATGTTTATTACATTTAAGCAACGTGGAGAATACAGGAAGGAAAGCACAAATCATCTGCTCGGAACAATTGGTCTAATTTATATGCAGCATACAATATAGAAAATTAGTTTAAAACGGTTAGTGGAGGTCAAATTGAGGAGGGCTTTAAGTGAGTTTGATTTTTTTTCTCTAGGCAGCAGTAGGCATAAAAAGGATAATGAAATAATAATTCTTTCATGGGGGAGTATATAATATGTGGCAGAGAGTCTGTTATCTCCTTTGTATTTGAAAAATTAAGTGAAGTATAATGTATGTCGTTAGTTTCAGGTGAACAAGCTTTCCCTGGTTCGTGCTAATCTTTGGCCCTAGAAGTAAATACTGTATGTCTTTTGACTATTGACATATAGTATTTTATATAATATAGTATATAATATACTCAGCTTCTTGCTGGGGCTACAGCTGAAAATAGCTCAGCCCTGTTTCTCTTTGCCCATGACTCGACTGTGTTGAACTGGGTTATTTTAAGCTGAGGGCCAGATTGCTGATTGACAGGTGTTATATATGTGCCTGAAAGTCACCAAGAAGTGCTATTTTTGTTTGTTTGTTTGTTTTACTGTGCAGAAACTAGTTCTGGGTGTCTTCTTTTTTTTCAGTGAATGAGTATTACTATTTTTAACTCTTTTTTATTATTAGTTTCAGGTGTACAAAACAATGTAATAGTTACACATTTATAATTTGTATGCCTCACATAATGATGACCCCTCTCCCCTCATCAACGACCCCTCTGACATCACATACAGCCATTACATTTCCACTGCCTCTATCCCTCAGGCTGTACTCTACTTCTTGTAAACATATATATACATACATATATATGTGTGTGTGTGTATAACAATTGTAGTTAACATTAACATTCATTATTGTTCAGCTTCAGCTTCAGGTGTACAGTGCAGTTGTCAGGCATCTACATCATCTCTGAGGTGCTCTCCCTAAGAGACAAGTGTAATCAGATACCCTACAAAATCTTTACATTATTGATTACATTCACCAAATTGACTTTCGTATCCCCATGGCAATCTTGGGGTTATCGATTGTGCTTTGTAATCCCCTCACCTTCCCCCTTATCCCCACCCCCCTCCCATCTAGCAACCTTCAGTTTTTCCTCTGTGTCTCTGAGACTGTTTCTGATTAGTTCACTCATTTATTGTTTTCTTTAGATTCCACATATAAGTGAGATCATAAGGTATTTGTCTTTCTCTGTCTGACTTATTTCACTTAACATAATGTCCTCTAGGTCCATCCATATTGTTGCAAATGGTAAGATTTCCTTCTTCTTTATGGCTGCGTAATACTCCATTGTATAAATGTACCACAGTTTCTTAATCCAGTCCTCTACCGATGGGCATTTTGATTGTTTCCATATCTTGGCTATTGTGTATAGAGCTGCAATAAACATAGGGGTGCATACATTTTTTTGAATTAGAGTTTTGGATTTCTCCGGATCGATGCCTAGGAGTGGAATTGCTGGGTCATAAGGTAGTTCCATTCTCAGATTTTTGAGATACCTCCATACTGTTTTCCATAGTGGCTGCAGCAATCTGCAGTCCCACCAACAGTGCACAAGGGTTCCCTTTTCTCCACATCCTCACCAGCGCTTGTTGTTTGTTGATCTATTGACGATAACCATTTTGACTGGGGTGAGGTGGTATCTCAATGTGGTTTTTATTTGCATTTCTCTGATGGTTAGTGAGGTTGAGCATTTCTTCATATGTCTGTTTGCCATCTGTATGTCCTCTTTAGAAAAATGTCTCTTCATGTCCTCTGCCCATTTTTTAATTGGTTTGATTGTTTTTTCGGAGCTGAGTTGAGTGAGTTTTTTAATAAAGTTTGGATATATCAATGGCAGATATCTTCTCCCATTCAGTAGGACCCTTTTTTGTTGTAATGATGATTTCCTTTACTGTGAAAAAAATGTTTAGTTTGATGTAATCCCATATGTTTATTTTTTCTGTTACTTCCCTAGCCCAAGGGGATGATGTATCAGTAAAAATCTTACTCCGGGTCATATATGTAAAGTTGCTTCCTATATTGTCTTCTAGGAGTTTTATGGTATCAGATGTTACATTTAAGTTTTTGACCCATTTTCAATTTATTCTTGTATATGGTGTAAGGAGGTGGTCCAGCTTCATCTTTTTGCATGTGTCTGTCCAGGTTTCCCAGCACCATTTATTGAAAAGACTGTCTTTACCTCACCGTAAATTCTTGCTTCCATTGTCGTAGATTAAATGGCCATATAGGCGTGGATTTATTTTTGTTCCGCTTGTGTGTTCACTGTTAACTTGTCTTCTGAGTCGCTGATTCGATTCTCTGACTCATCTAACCCACTGGTAATTCCTTCAAGCGTGTGCTTTATTTCACTTGTTGTATTCTTTAGTTCTAACTGGTTGTTCATTATGATTTCTCTATCCTTCTTTATGTCGTCACTAAGCTCTTTAAACATTCTTATCGTCAGTGTTCTGAACTCTGTCTCTGATAGGTTGGTTACTTCTATTTCATTTGGTTCCAATTCTGGAGGTTTCTTCTGTTCTTTTATTTGGGACATGTTTCTTTGTTTCCCCATTCTGGTTGACTCTCCGTGTTTGCTTCGATGTATTAGGTAGATCCCCTAGGATTCTCGGTCTTTGCTGGCTTATCTTATGTAGTGTGTGTCCTTTATATCTGACTTGCACCACTTCCCTATTCTCCTGTGCGTGTGCTCCAAAGGTGACCCTGGTGTTGTGTATATTGTGCTGTGTAAAGTTGAACTTCCATTGCTTTTGGCTGGTCAGTAGGTGGGGTTGATCCTAGGCTGCCTAGTTGTGAGACTTAGCTCTGCCCTCGGTGGATGATCTGCTGCGTGAGGGTGGACCACTCCGATTAGACTTGGCCTCTATGGGCTCTTGTGCCTGTAGAGAATTCCCTCTGGGTGTGTCACTTGTAGGTCAAACCCAATAATACTCTGGTTGGGTCTGGAGTTGGTGTCAGGAGGTGTCGAATCTTGTGACTCTTGGGCTGGGCCCTGGTGTAGGGCAATTTCAGAACAAAGCCAATCACCAAGCACAACAGCAACAACAAAGTCAAAACCAAATACACTCACGTGTGAAAACAACCAGTAACCCACACTCAACACAGGCAAAAATATCAAAGATACAAAAACAAAACAAAAAAAAAACCCAGCGCCAGTCTTGGCTTAAGCCCACCAAGTAATCTCCAGGCCGTCCTCTGCTGTACCAGAGAGTCCTCTGTGTATTGTTCAGGCAGAGCCGGTCACCTGGTGCCCAGAGTGACCCTGGGATGGCAGATGTAGATGAGTGGGGCTATTGGGTCTGGATGGTAGTTTCTACAAAGTCAGTGCAGTTTCTGCTCTTGCCTGCACATATGCGCACTGAGAGTAACACAACCAGCCCTGTGCCCAGGTCTCCTGAGTCTTAGGTCACTCCTTCCGTGTGTGTGTGCGTGCGTGCATGTGTGCGTGTGTGGTGGGAGATTTCTGAGCTGCTGAAAGCCCAGAGCTGCGACTGCTGCCTACTGCTAACCCCTGGGCATGTCTCCACAGTTGTAATTGCCCTGCCCTGGGCAGGTCAGAGAAGGTGGGGACTGGGGATGGAGGAGTCTTCTCTCTCTCAGCCCAGCAGTGTCACACACTTCCCAGCTTCTTCCCTGGGTCGCAGTAGCTACAAACCGGGTCCTCCCAGATCCTGAGCACTATGGGTCCTCTGTAATCTGACACTACTCCTCAGATCAGGGGTCAGCGTGAGTCTCTGGAAGGGTGGGGGTAGGATTGGGAGAGTCGGGGGAGGGGCCCAGGTATGGTGCTTACTTCCTTTGTCCTACCTAGGGCCCAGCTGGAGGTCTCAGTGAGGTGACTGCCTCAAACTCTGGATATGCTGCTCTCTGAGCAGGGAGATGAGCTGTGGGACACAGGGAAAGAGCCCACCTCCTGGCTCTTGTGGTCTCTGTTCTGTCCGGGGACCACCTGCGCCTCCGCAGCCATGGATGCGGGCCACGTCTCCCTTCCCACTTCCCCTGCTCGCCCAGTTTGCCCACCTTCACGTCATCCTCCTCCAAGTCTCTTAGCTGCCCTGTGTGATGAGCAGAGGGCATGACTGCTGTTTTGAAATCGCGGTCACAGAGATCACAATCTTCCGTGACTTTGACTTGGTTTCTGGAGAAGTGTCATCTTCTCTCAGTGTTAACCATGTCACCTTGCTTCTTCATGCTGCTGAGTGGCTTGTTCCTCTACAGGCACATTTGAAGTAGTGAATACTTTCTTATGTAGGTACATTTCGATTTGAACAATTAAACAGGTATATAATTAGGGGTCTTTCTTTTGTTTTCAGTAGATGGTACAAGAGTGTAGTTTCTGTTTTCTCCCACAGGTGCTCCTTGAGTATGGGGGTTCCAGGGGCGGGGGCTTAGCTGTGGGTGTGGGAGTCCAAGCCTGGGTGACCAGGGAGATGGGTGTTGCAACTGTATCCGGGTCTCCAGGGTCTCTGGTCACCACCACCACGCAGGTGGGGGTAGTGGGTGGTTGAGGAGGCCTGTTCTTGAGCCCGCTGCGCTGCTACCTGGTTCCCTAGGTCTACTGGTAGCACTGTGTGTGGTCGTGAGCCTGGAGAATTGTTTCTGCTGCTGCTACTGGTCCCTGGTGGTGCCAGCACTGCTGCATCTGGAGAGGGGTGGGGGGATGCTGCTGCTGCCCCGCTTAGCCTCCCCTGGGCAGTGATGTGGGAGCTGCACCCCGTCCCCTCCACCGCCACTGCCTTTGCTGGGGCTTCAGGCTCAGCCTTGTCCCCCTGGAACTGCAGCTGTGGGCTGTCCCTGTGCTTTCCTCCATCCTGCCTCCCTTTCACATCCAGTGCACCCTCCTTCCCTTTTACAGATGCGTGGTCTTTTAAGGAATCGTAGTGTGTTGAGCAGAAGATCCTTTCTTGGGCTATAGATGCCCGATGAGTTGTAGATATCGTGGAGATAGAAAGGGGTTGTCTCTCTTGACATGATGTTTACATCATTCCAAAGAATATCCATTTTGATCAATGCAAGGTGGTTTGTGGTTTTGATGGTGTTTTGTGGCCTCCTTTTTTTTTTTTTAGTTTTATTTTATTTTTACATCCCTCACAACGTGAACCCCCCTTTCCCCATCCACCACCACCCCGACCTCACACCGAGCCATCACATTATACACATAAAATTATAGTTGGCATTCATTAATGTCCAGTCTCTGGTGTACAATGCCATGACCAAGCATCCACCGCATCCCTGAGGTGGTCTCCCAAACAGGACACATGTCCATTGGACACCCAACAAAATCCCCAAACACTATTGAGTAAGTTCCCCAAAGTAATTCTTAAAAGACCCTGAGGCCATCCTGTGGTCACCAACCGCCCCCCAATCCCTTCACCCTTCCCCCCATCTCCAACCCCCTCCCCCCCACCCATCTAACAACTGTGGCCTTCTTAATGCAGAGAAACATAGCACAGGCCTGTTCTAAATGGAGCTCCAACCTTGTGTTTTCATTTAGCTTCCCCTTAATAAATCATAGGAGAACAAAGCCAAGGATTTTCGGACAGCCCTTCGGCTAAATGGAGTCCAAGTCCTTCAAAGAGGTGAACCTGGAGGAAGGACTGGGTACAAAAAGAAAGTGAATGGCCAACGCTTCTGTAAATTCTTAAGCATGATGCACAATTAAAATGTTCTCAGTGGTTTCACCACAGAAATCAGAAGATGAAAGAGTGTAAAGGCAGGAGCAATGAGAGAGAATATGCTTGTGGACATTTTTCCTTTAATTATTTTTTGGTAGGAAAGAGGTGTTTAGTTTTCAGTATTTCCTCATAAATTGGAAAATTGTTTATGTTAAAGTCAATGCCCTCATTCCAAGGCCAACGTTGTTCCCTTGTGAGGCGTTGGGTTGCCCAATCATGCAGGGCTGAATAAGAGATGGAAAAGCCCCACTCTGTCGAGATCCAGAGATAAGTGTCCCAAATCACTAGGGAACACTGGAAAGACTGATGATGCAGTTGTGATGATGTGAGGTTGGACACAAGTGCACTAGATGGTAAAGAGAAATCTGTTTTGTGTTTCCCATTTCGCTATATTTAACCCCCACCATGAATATTACCTGTGTTGGTTTATATTGGTCAGCCAAATTTGATTCTGAGGAAAAGACAAGTCATTTTAAGGAAGAATTTCCTCAACTTGAGTTTGCTTTCTTTAACTCATGATTTTCTCCTTCAAGTTCCCTTTTCTGTGTTTAGAAATGTTTATGCTTTATAAATTGAGTGTGTTTGACTTCTGTTAATAGGACTTGTGATATTAATCTGTCTTTATTTTTATTAATGACTTTAAAGATAATACTTGAGTTAGAAAGCTACTATTTTGTTTCTCATGCTTTAACATTATTGAGCTACATGACAAAGTTTTACATATTCATATTCTTTGAGTTGTACTCAGAAATTGATGGAATTTTCCGGAATATGAGGTAGTAGCTGGCATAGCAGGCTAGCCTCAATAGGGAGACTTATCCCATTCCTGGCCCGCAGCTCCTTGGTTTGGTGACCTCAGGTGACCTATATAATCTCTGTGAGTCTTGGTTGCCTCTTATGCAAAATTAGGGACTTTCACTAAATCAGTGACTTTCAGACCTGAAAAATATTCTTTTTATCAAAGAATAGTACCGTTCTTTGAGAAAATTTTTTTTGTTTAATGACTCTGTTTACCCAAAAATAAGACCTAGCCGGACAATCAGCTCTAATGTGTCTTTTGGAACAAAAATTAATGTAAGATCCGGTCACATCACGTCACATCATATCATATATCATACGCGGTCTTATATCATAGTAAAATAAGACCGGGTCTTAATTAATTTTTGTTCCAAAATGCATTAGAGCTGATTGTCTAGCTAGGTCTTATTTTCGGGGAAACACGGTATATAAAAACAGAGACCAAGGGTGGCCAGTTGCCTCAGTTGGTTAGAGTGCAAGTTCTTAACAACAAGGTTGTGGGTTCGATTCCCACATGAGCCAGTGAACTGCGCCCTCCACCGCTAGATTGAAAACAATGGCTTGAACTTGGAGATGAACCATGGTGGGCAGCCGGTTGGCCCAGTGGTTGGAGCACTGTGCTCATAACACCAAGGTTGACAGTTCGATTCCCACATAGACCCGTGAGAAGCAATGGGTTGAGCTTGGAATAGGGCTGCTGGTGGGGAGCCTGTTGGCTCAGTGGTTGGAGCGAGGTGCCCATAACACCAAGGTAACCGGTTCAAGTCCCACATTGGCCAGTGAGATGTACAATCCACAACTAGATTGAAAAAAAGAACAATTTGACATCTAGGAAAAGCAAACTGTTCCTCAGTAGTCCCCAATTAACACAAAACAAACCAAAGCAGAGACGTGTAGAGCTACCTAGCTAAAGGAGGGATGCAGACTCCTAAGCTGTGCTATCCCATGGGTGTCCCCAGTGGAACCTGAGCTTTCTCCGAGACGTAGTCTAGTGAGAACTGCCAGTAATGAGAAAATCCTTCTAGTTGAAATCCTTTGAATTAAAGTTTGCTGATACATTTTTTGTGTATAATTTTCTCACCTTTCTATATATTTGATAAATGGAAAGTATAAATAAGACTGCAGAAATGTTGTCCTTATTCATGTTGGACTTCAAGCTACTTCCACCATCTGAACACACTCCTCACCTAGAAATAAACATACCGTGTTTCCCCGAAAATAAGACATAGCTGGACCATCATCTCTAATGTGTCTTTTGGAGCAAAAATTAGTATAAGACCTGGTCTGATATTATTTTATATTACATAAGACCCGTTCTTATATTATGTTAAAATAAGACCGGGTCTTATATTAATTTTTGCTCCAAAGGTCGCATTAGAGCTGATGGTCCAGCTACATCTTATTTTCGGGGAAACACGATAGAAAGTGCTGAAGTAAATATTTAAGAAAAGAGCTGTTTTGGGGGAAAATAATAATAATGCTACGTTGGTAGTTCCTCAATTCAAGTCGTGTAAAAATGTGATTTACATTTTATATTGTTGATTAACAATAACTTAAAACTGTTTCATGAAAGTCTTTTCCCTTCCTATGGTATTTAGTTATTGATTTTACACGGTCTGTCTGGTGATGTTGTTGTCACATTATTCACGTTATAAGCCCTTTCTATCAGGCCATTCACAAAAAAAAGTGTTATGCAAATATTGGAAAACAAATTTGTCTTCCCCTGTCGGTGCCTGCCGATGAGACGAACACTCCCTGAAGTGGGGAGTGAGGATTGAGAAAAAAGAAGAGAGACAAAGATGGGATCGGGAGGGCAGGCAATTCTAAGTAGACTGCCGCAGTTCTAAGTTGACTGCCGCAGTTCTAAGTTGACTGCTGCAGTTCTAAGTAGAATGCCTCAGTCCAAGTTTATTTTTGCAGCTTATATACTCTGGGCATCAAAAAGTAACAGAACTGTCTGCAATCTAGTAGTTACAATAAAGGTAATACACAAGGGCCTGTTTTTTGGCCAGCTGCACACTTCCTGACCTTGTCTAGTTCTGTGTTCTCAAAGTAGCAAGTTTTGCCTTGCTGGGAGCACAAACCACTCAAGGAAGTCAAAGGTTCAACATTTCACAAAACAACACCTGCTAGCACTTCAGCACGGTTTCCCACAGGTCCCCCTTCTTTGTTATATATATATATATATATATATATATATATATATATATATATATATATATATATATATATATATAAAATTAACACAAGGGTCGCGCGCCTGGCTTAGGTGGTTGGTACAGATATGTCCATTTACCCATCATAGGAGACCATCCCTCTAGCGAACGGTTCCTGTCTTAGGTTATGTACATTCTTACCAAATCCTTACCCGTCTTTGGCTGCCGACCCATTGTAGGGGCTTTATACACGGGTGTCAGTGACACGGTGAACCTGGGCAGATAATCTCAACTCATGAACATTTGTTTGGAGATTGATGAAGCCCTTGAGTATTATCTTTCTGAGCAACGGAGTAAAACACATGAATAGAAGAACACCAACAAAGATTATTACAAAAGGCAGTAGCAAATGGAACAGAGCTAGAAAGGAGGGGAATTCTCCTCTGAGGTCCGAGTACCAAGGACCTGAAATGTTAACAGGTACCATAATGAAAGATGATCGGTGGAGAACTATAGCTCTACTTTTGTCATTTGACCAATTGATGCTATTACTTAGGTTACACTGTATACAAGATACATTAAACTGGACCCTGTCAATAGGGGTGATGTTAGAATTACCAATCATAAGCACATACGGAGCCTTGACACAAGCAGTGGTATTGCCTTCTACCTTGCCTTGTCCCTCGTCCATACTCATAGTCACTGTATCCACTGCTCCCACTAGTTTCCAAATATGTCTTGGGGGCCGGGAGGTATACTGTCTCCAAATGATGGATCTGTTGTTTTTTCTGTTCTCCTCACCGCAAGGACCATGGGCTTGTTGTGGAGGTGGGTTTTTATCCCTGATGTTTTTCCATCCTGCTGGCTGATGGAATGTGACACTCTGTCCTTGGTTGTCTCCGTGACTTGTCTGGTTGCCCACACGGAAACATCCGGTAACATTGACAGTCTTTGTGAAGCATATGAGGAGTCCTAAGCCCAAGCCGCTATGATTGAATCCAACAGCTTGTAGGATGGCAGGAGCGAATGGATGTCCTAATAGCCTAGTGTCATTTGTCCCACCAATGACTTCAGGCCCGTTCCACACAGTGGGGTGTAGCATGGGAGGGTCAGGAACATATGCCCAGTATGTCTCACCCTGAGGGATCTGTGCAACCAGCAGGATCTTGAAGACGCTCATCAGCAAGCCGCACCAACCTCTCAGGCAGCCACCGCGCACCTCCTTTGTCCTGTGAATAAACACAAACATGCCCTCGTCCCCAAATTAGGACTGGGTCTGGCCCATGCCACTGGTTAATAACTGGATCCTGCCATCTCACTTGGGCATAATCTTGTTGAGTGTTAGGATGCCAGAAGCGATCTGCGGCAGATCTGCCACGCGCATCCAGGTTTAAAAAATTTAGAACAAAGAGTGTGATTAAGGATTGTATGTGGGGAGACGGGGTAGACTCTAACGCTGCTGGCACACATTCTTGACATAGAGTAGGGCTATTAGCCATACCTTGAGGCAGCACCAGCCATTGATATCTCTTCATAGGTTCTTGTAAGTTAGTTGAAGCAAACCTTTTACAGTCCTTGGGGCACAATGGTATGGTATAAAAACAATCCTTTAAAGCCAGGATTATCTTATATGTGTTTTGGGGTATAGCAGAAGGATTAGGCAATCCTGGTTGTAAAGCCCCCATGAGCTCCATAGTCTCATTTATTTTTCTCCAATCTTGTAACAACCTCCATTTACCTGATTTTTTCTTAATTACAAATATGGGAGAGTTCCATGGAGAGTTAGAAAGTGCTGTATGTCCCTTATCGAGTTGCTCCTGTTCCAGCAACCTTGCAGCCTGTATCTTTTCTGATGATAGGGGCCACTGTTCTACCCAAACAGGTGTGTCGCTTTTCCAAGTGATAGCATCTGCATGGGGTACAGGAGGAGTAGTGACCCCCGTTAAAAATATCCCAAGCCAGCTCTTTGTGGTAAGGGCGAGGGAAAGATAGGCTCTTTTCTCCCTTGTCCAGAGGGACCTGAGCCATCTCTAGGCAGATGTCCCTGATCGAACATCATCATAGTGACCTGTTGATTAGGGCTGTACAGGTAAACTCCCATCTGACTCATGACATGTCTGCCCCATAGATTGACAGGCAATCCTGCCACTATGTATGGTTGAAAGGATCCTTCATGTCCCTCTTGATCTTTCCACAACAATATATCACTGCTCTGTTCTGGTGACTGAGATTGTCCTATGCCTTGTAACTGGGTTAGTGTTTGCTGCTTTGGCCAGTGGCTAGGCCACTGATCTGCAGTTAAAACAGAGACATCGGCCCCCGTGTCTAAAAGGCCCATGAAGGAACGGCCATTAATGGATAGTGGTAATTCTGGCCTGGTGGTGAATGGCCTGGACCCAATAAGCATCTGATGAACCAAGGCCCGCGTCGCCTCGGGATTTACGGCCTGCTGTTTTACCCGGTTTGACATGTGGAATTAACAATGATTGTGCTATGCGTGGGCCCTTAGGGATCACTGAAGTGCCTCCAGGCGAATGTGTCATAATCTTGATCTCTCCTGTATAATCCATATCCACAACTCCCGGAGCAACCAATATCCCTTTCATGGTAATACTACTCCTTCCTAGGATGAGTCCCACAGTCTGTGGAGGCAGAGGCCCAAAGACCCCTGTAGGAATAGCTCGCATTCCCATCTCAGGTGTTAGTACTGTGTAGGCGGCGCTACTGAGGTCCAATCCTGCGCTGCCTGGGGTTGCTGGGAAGAGTTCCTGAATGGATTTCCCTGGTGGGGGACCAACTGCGGCAGCGCCCCATAGCATTGTTGCGGGGCCTGGGGCTGGCCCCTCTTCCTGTTTCCTGGAAGAAGAGGATTACCGGAGGCATCCCTCTTAGATTTACATGCATTGGCCCAGTGTTTACCTCTCTTACATTTTGGGCATAATCCAGGTTGTTTTGGGCCCTCCTTCCTTTGAGGCTGACCTTGTTTATTAGGGAAGTTTTTGATCATATGGCCCGGCTGTCCACACCCAAAACAGATGCCCTGTCCCTTTATTTTCTTTTGTTGTTGTTGTTGGAATAACATTTCTCTAACAGTCTTTCCTTGCAAAGCAGCGGCCATTGCAAGACCCTGTGTATAAGAAGGTCCTATTTTTGAGCACAACCAGACATAATCTGACAAGTCACTCTTATTTTTGTAAGGTCATAATGCAGCCTGGCATGCAGAATTAGCATTCTCAAAAGCGAGCTATTTAACTAACAGCATGCTGGCATCTGAGTCTCCCAGAATTCTTCCAGCCGCCTGCATTAATCGCGAAAGGAAGTCTTGGAAAAGTCTCATCAGGCCCCTGGATAATTTTAGAGAGGTCCTCAGAACGTTTTCCAGGCATAGGAAAATTTTTCCATGCACGCCTGGCGGCAGCACTTGTTTGTGCATAAGCAGCCGGGTCAAAACTTAATTGTGTTTGCAAGTCTCTATAAGGTCCTTCACCTGCCAACATATCAAAGGAGATAGGAATGTTTTGTGTCTGATTTATCTCTGCAGTACTCTGACAGAATTCTGCAAAGTCAGACTGCCATAAGATATAGTCCCCTCCTGATAAGCAAGCCCTAGCAAGTTGCTTCCAATCACTAGGCGGCAGGGCTTCTGTAGCTAGTGATTCTAGCAGGGCCTGGGTGAACGGGGCATTAGGACCATATTGAGAACATGCCATTTTTAATTCTTTTAAACTTTTGAATGCAAAAGGCACATGGTCTCGGACAGGATTTCCTTGTGCGTCCTGTCTTTCTATCACTGGAAATGCCAACCCAGAATCTCCAGTATCTTCCCCTAACTTGCAGGCGGTTTGCAAAACCTTACGCAGAGGAGAATCACGAGGGCAAGTCTGTTCTGCCTGCCTCGATTGTACCATCTGCACCTGCACAGAGAGGGAGGCAATTGCTGACTGCAATCCATCAATCTCTGCCTGGAGAGGATTCAGATGTCCTGTCTTAGCACCTGTTTCTGTCTGAACCACCCCATTATAATCTTCAGGGTCATGATATCGAGGACCGGCTTCCTCTAGGCCTTCCTCATCTAGGCCCTCCTCATCTTGGGGGTCCAGTCCGTTTAGCACACTTTTTAACATTTGAGTAAAAGACATTCTGCTTTTACCCTGTCCCATGATTTTTTACTCCCGACTGTGGTATCTCACCGCACCCCTTACCTTATGTGACGCGTCTCAGCTCCTTGCGGTGTCCTTCACTTTATCCCCAGTATTCAGGTCCCTGTTCGGGCGCCACTTGTCGGTGCCTGCCGACGAGACTAACAGTCCCTGAAGTAGGGAGTGAGGATTGAGAAAAAAGAAGAGAGACAAAGATGGGATGGGGGGGGGGGAGGGGGGGCAGGCAATTCTAAGTAGACTGATGCAGTTCTAAGTAGAATGCCTCAGTTCTAAGTAGAATGACTCACCCCAAGTTTATTTTTGCAGCTTATATACTCTGGGCCTCAAAAAAGTAACAGAACTGTCTGCAATCTAATAGTTACAATGTTGGAATACACAAGGGCTTGTTTTTTGGCCAGCTCCACACTTCCTGACCTTGTCTGGTTCTGTGTTCTCAGAGTAGCAAGTTTTGCCTTGCTGGGAGCACAAACCACTCAAGGAAGTCAAACGTTCAACATTTCACAAAATAACATCTGCTAGCAATTCAGCACGGTTTCCCACATTAGTGTATTCAAAGCTTTATGCAGTCATCATCACAATCAGTTTTACAACATTTTCATCACCCTGGAAAGTATCTGTGTGCTGTTAGCCTTCACCGTGTGCCCGTCTGCCCTTCCCACTCTTCCTAGCCCTAGGGAACCACTAGTGAACTCTCTGCTCCATATTGTGGTTTTGATGTATTTTCTGATGACTAATGATGCTGAGCTATCTTTTCACATGCTTATTGTCCATTTGTATAACTTCTTTGAAGAACTGATTATTCAATTCCATTGCCCATTAAAATTGGTTTGTCTTTGTCTTATTGAATTGTAAGAATTCTTTATATATCCTAGATACAAATCGCTTATCAGATATAGGATTTTCAAATATTTCTCCCTTTCATTAGCTTGCCTTTTTAGTTTTTCAATGGTGTCCTTTAAAGCATAGAGTTTTTTTTTTTATTTTAATGAAGTCCAGTTATCTACTTTTGTTTGGTACTGTCATATCTAAGACACAATTGCCAACTCCAGTCATGGAGACATGAAGCTTCTTCAAAGCTTTTATAGTTTTAGCTTTTACCTTTTGAAATAATTTTATATATGGTATGATGTAGAGGTTTAATTTTTCTTTTGCATGAGGATATCCAGTAGACCCAGTATCGTTAGTTCAAAAGACTGTTCATGCCCAACTGGATTTTTCGGCACCCTTGTCAAAATTCACTTGACTATATATATGAGGGTTAATTTTTGGATCATCTTTTCCAATTTATTGGTCTATAGATCTGTCCTTACGCCATTACCAAATCAAATGTTATGAGAACGCTTCCCCAGTCATCTTGCATATTACCAGATGCCTTATGGAATAATAAAATGTCAATGTAGGGGAATATCTTTAATTCCACTTCTGTGGAGATGTTTTGCTTCTGGATGGAGCCTGTGGCCCGCAGACCTTGGTGACCTTATGACATGATGGGATATTAGGCTTACAAAGTCGACTCATTCCTTTTGTTTTCTTCATTCAAACATTAATCTTTAACCCAGTGCCTCCCTTTCACTCCCATTTCCATCAAATGTCGGTAATAGGATCTGATACTTGGTGGACAACTTTCTTCATTTTGTCTATCTCCTAATCCATAGCCTCTTCCATAGATTTCACTGTCTAGGAAGGAGAAGATGAAACCTGGACCATCTGCTTTCCTCTTTAGAAATCTCTCTAATCCATCATCTTGCAATTGAAAAGTAGATTCTGTTTGACCCGGTTCTTTTCTGAAACACTGGTGCCAATCTTGTTCTTGGCATAGATCCTACATTCTCAGAAACACATTGAGATGCATAGTTGTACCTTTAGCTTCATATATAATTAATGGAATAAATATTTTATCCCATCCAAAGAAAACATTTCAAGAGTACAGTTGTTAAAATTCAGGAAGTAATTAATCAATCAGAAACAAGTAAAAGATTTGTTTGGGGCAGACAGCAGGAAGACCTACACCTGAACACCCGGCTCGCATTGTGGCCCGAGCCTCCCCACAACACGGGGCTGGATTCCAAGGTTCAGATCCTCAGAGACATAACCAACAGTTGTGTTGCCCTTTGTGAAGGAGTCTTGGAATTCACACGAAATGTCTTTCAACATATTCTGTTCATTAGGAGCCAGTCACTAATGTTGACCCATATTCTAGTGGTTTTATGCAATGAATATTTCAAAATTTACGGACACATTTAAAAACCACCTTGATCTGTCCACTGGCCACAATTCTTTACATTCCCCCCACATGGAAAATACACTCATCCCTACACAATACTCGCCACAAGTCTCAATTTAATGGCATCAGGCTCAGGTTCGAATCTAAGATTTTACCATCTTAGTCTGGTGCAAATGGGGATGAAGGGCCTGGGTTTTGGTTTCTAGGATAAAGCCCCTTGAGGACAATTCCTTTCAATATGAAAACATGAGAAAGGAAGAGACAAGTTATCTACCACCCACACACCCAACATTCTGCTCGACTGCTGAAGTTTCCCCTGCAGAAATAGAAAGTGGAAGGCACGTTAGTACATAGCAATTCTGAAATACAGCCTGATGTGTGCTGTCCGTTCTTTGATTAGGACTTAGTCCTAATCATGCCAATGCTTCTCCATGGCCCTTTGCTGTCCCCTGTGAGCTCTTTGTTCTGTCCTTTTCATAAGAAATGACCTGTGCTTGCAGCTCTTCCCTCAGCGTCATTCCTCCACCCAAATGTCTAAGACCCACAGGCCTCCTCTATTTTTCACTCTCTTGGTTTTTATTAGTCCAAGGTAACAAGGTGGTTTTTTGCTACTTGATTATCCTAAAAACTTGGAGTTGCGTGAGAGTTTATTGGGGTTCGTGCCATTAGAAAAGCCACCGTCATACATCGTTTTGAGATAAGCTCTTGGGCTTCCTGTAGCTGTTGTAGGACCATGCCTTTAAAATTCTTTTCCTCTGAAAAGCCTTCCAGGAATTTAAGGCCCCACCTTCACTCTTTGGAAGTCTTGAGGAAGGCTTTACAGTCTTGTCCTCATCCGTAGATCATGTCTTCCTGGGAGCACAGCGAATTTGATCTTCACTCAGAAGCCATTTCTTCATTTTAGCATGATTTGACAACAGGGCATGTGGGAGAGGCTGTAAATGGGAAACACATTTGAACACAATAAGTCCTGGTTCCTTTACAGTTCACAGTCTTTCGTTAGCTCATGTATCTCATGGGTTTTACTTGGTTACTTCACAGCAAGAGTCCCCTTTTATCCGGATTTCAGACTCATTTTCTTCACTAGCTGAGAAGTCTTTGTGGCCAGCCTCTTTAGGGGCCCGCAAGCCCCCAATAACCGTCTCTTGGATGCTCTTGTGGGTGTCGTTCTCATTCTTCTCCACATCCTTTCGGGTTCCACCTACCTCCTGGTGGAAAGGCACTCCTACAGGTTTTAGATTGCTTTTCTTTGTGGCCTCACACCATTTTGAATATCAGTATCAATGCCAGTTGTTCATTGCTGCTCAAGAAACCAACTCAAAAGCTAGTGGCTCAAAACAGCATCTGTTTTGTTCACCAGTAATGCAGTTGAGTGAAGCTCAGTGAGACTAGCTCATTTCTGTTCCACTTGGCATCAGCTGCGTTGCCATGAAGCTGCGAATGAGAATCATCTAAAGGCTGTTACACACACGTGTAGCAGTTGAAGCGGGGTTTTGGCCGGGACGCCCACTGGGGCCGTCTCAGCGCGAGCATCTGTAGGAGGCCTCACTGTGTGTCCTGGGCTTCTTCATCTGCACAACATGGTGGCTGGGTTCTCAGGGTGAGCTTCCCGAGAGAAAGTCAGATGGAAGCTGTATCACATTTTCTGCCGCAGGCATAGCATTCTCACAGCAGTTCTGCCCTATTCCATGCACTAGAATCCAGTTACATCCTAAGGCCAGCACATATTAAAAGGGAGGGAATTTCATGGAGAAATGTCAAGAATTTGTAGCCATGTTTTAAAAACACTACATCCATCCACTCACCTCATCTTACCAAATAAGCATTGTATCTACAGGAAAGTAGTTCTACCCAACTCAGTATCACTGAAATTCCAGCAGATTTGTTGTTATTATTGCTGTTTAGGATGTTCTTGTATATTGTGGAAAGAGAGGATTACAAGATAGCATTATCGAATTAAGACACTTTTTTGTTGTTGAAAAAATGTAGCGATCATCTCACTAAACATTCACAGTGTGAGATGTGATTTCTCCTTAACCTTGGGAATCATTTCTTCTTGAAAGCAATTCAAATTACCATGAAACATTTGTAGCTGACGGAGGCCTAACTATCTCAAGATGAGTTACTCGTAACTCCCTACAACTTCGTAAGAAATTACGGAGAGTTAAAATGGGGAACAGGTGAGAGACTATCAACTCAGAGGTGACTTACAGTCATTTTATAGAAGAAAAACATGAACCAATCATTCAGGAAATCGTAGTAAATCAAGTACAGATGTTGTGTGGCAAAGTCGATGACAATAAAGGATACATTTTTGAGTCTCCTGGTGCTTTTCTCTTTGTTCTTCATTCTGAGTAATTCAAGTTTCCACATTCTAAGACTCTACTACAGTATGGATGACATTTTATGGCAACTGAGTTTATTTCACAAGTTGATACTGGTTTGGGGTTAGACTATTCTCAGTCAACTTCCTTCGTAACCAAATCATACTATCTTACTCATTCAGAATGATGCTCTCAAAGCAAAACTGGAAACTGCATCTTCAGAATGTCTCCATCTGTGGGGTGGCCAGTTGGCTCCATGGTTAGAGAATCGTGCTGGTTCCAATCCTTGGTAACCAAGGTCGCTGGTTCGATTCCCACATGGACCAGTTAGCTACACCCTCCACAACTAGGTTGAAAACAATGGCTGGAGCTTGGAGCTGAGCCCCCAGTGGGCGGCCGGCCGTTGGTTCAGTGGTTAGAGCGCAGTGCTCATAACGCCAAGGTTGCCGGTTCGATTCCCGCATGGGTCAGTGAGCTGTACCCTCCATAACTAGTAGATTGAAGAGAACAATTTGACTTGGAGCTGAGCTGCGCATCCCACAACTAGATTGGAAACTGTTACTTGACAGGGAGCTGATGGGTCCTGGAAAAAACAGTGTTCCCCAGTTATAAAAAAAAAATTTGTTTTAAAAAGTTTTTTTATAAAAAGGTATCTATAGCTTATTGAAGAAAATCAATCTTAAACAAGAGTTATTATCTATGAAAGGAGTACAAAAGTCATGTGAAAAAGTGAGAATAAAAAGAGTGGAGATAAAAATTATTAAACCTCAAAATTCATATAGTCACGAATGTGGTAAAAAAGAGTGAAGCAGAACACAGTAAATTCTGGGATATTGAAGACTGAGCAAGACAGGATGTAGTAGAAAAAGTTTTTAAATCTATTTTTACAGGTTAATTCATTGATTTTTAACACGCCTTAATTCATTTTGCTGCAAATTACGTTTTCGATATGCATAGTGTATGTGATTCTTCAACTCCCCTTAACGGCAGTTGTTTTTATTTTATTTTTTTTAGATTTCTGGAACTAAGGTGGTATTTGCTTCTCCTTCTTAATATTTCAGTTCCCATCATTATTGTCACTCAGTTGATCTTTGAGATTTGTTCTTTCTGAAAAATCATTTGATTTTTAAGACCAATTGATATAAAACGAGACTATTAGGAAATAAAGAAAATAAAATGCACCATATTCTTAGATTATTAAGTCATATTGTTCAATTTTTAAAATTGATTCTCTTATTGGAATAGTTAGATGAGATGATTCAAAATATTTTCATGATTCAGATCTATTTCATTCCGTATTGATGGTAAATATTTTAAACTTCAGCTTTTTTTTTCATTTAAATTGCCCTCCAAATCATTGACTTAAAACTAAAGAATACAAATAGACTGTAATTATTCAGTTTATATTTAATTTTAAAACGTATCCTTTCTGTTGGCTTTAGGAACAAGCAGCATCTCAAAAAAACGTACACCCGTTAAATGACCATGATGGCGCTTCCGTAAGTGACATGGACATACTCAGAATTAAATATCTGGTATCTGAACTCTCCAAAGTGAAAACTTCTCATGAAATAGAATTGGAAGAATATGAACACCTCTACCTAGAGGCATTAAAACTTATCACATCATTGGAAAACAAACTAAACAAGTAAGTCCAAATAAAGTCAGAGAAAATCAATCGAGCTCATTAATTTGCCTCTGAAGTATAATTTTTATCCAGGCATATTCCCGAGATTGATAGTAAATGAAAGCTTACTAAATAGTATAATTTTGGAAAATGATGTTAGTGAATAAATTACTTTTAAAATGTTAGTTAGTTCAGGACATTTGCATCTCTCCCCATTTTTGGTTTTACATGATTGTATTTTTCCTTCTCGCGGTTTTCATAGAGTTAATCTGATCTACCAGTCTTTAAGCAAAGTGTTTTTGAAACTTTATGATTTAGACAACGCTATTTTTTATAAAATTTCTTGTCAGAATTCCCCTAAATAGTTTTTAATGAGGTAACTATTTATTATAAGATAACAACTTAAACCCAAAGGGTTAAGTACTCTGCATATTCTGGCACTTGGTACATGTACTGTCTCCATTGTGCTCTGTGTTATTATCTCTAGAGGTCGCTTTCAGACAAGCTCTTCTTTCTAGTCTTTCTGATGTCCACAAAGGCATATATGTGAAATATAGCAGAGGGTTAACAACGTAGGGGTGAGGGTAGTATAACCCAAGAAGTGGCTAAAAAGATAAGGTGGTGAGCCTGAGGGGGTGTGTGGAAGACAGAAAGCGCAGAGCCCACGCCCAGCGCCTTGGTCACAGTGTTATATTATAAGCTACATGCCTGCGGAGCGGTTTCATTCAGTAGGATCACCAACCAGGCTCCCTCCTTCTCCCCCAGAGGCTGTTGTTCTACATGACACCTCAGTCCCAAATGGTTAATTTCCTCAGGGTAATGAGGGCGTTACCCAAGGGCGGTGACAGCAAAGGCTTGAAAATATCTTGGTGGGATTTTTAAAAAATTCTAAACTCGTTTGCTATGTATGTCTCATGGCAATCCTCAAGAATCTTATTGGTTCAGCCATTGCAGAAGGCAGCAAGTATTATCTGTGAAGCCGTGGATGTCACTGATAGCCCGTTTCCTCCCCTCCCTACTTTGAATTTCTTCTTAGTCTGGTGTCCCCATAGAAACATATGTGCTTGTTTAGGATAATTTGAAACCTATCCTTGTGCATGGTAGGTCTGCCCTGACGAATTTTCAATGTTAAAATGCTGTTTAATGGGAAATTTCTTTTACTATTTATTATGGCAACTTGAAAAAAATGCAAGTCATTCAGGAAAAATAACATTCAAAGCTTTGTGTCTTACAATCTTCACAGTGCTAATGAAAGACTGGCAGAGGCTAGAACCCATCTTCGCGCAAAGGAACAGCCGAAGGAGTTTCTCAGCACTGCTCTTAGGAGGGGAGTCCTTGAGCCACCATGTGTTGGAAGTTTGAATACTGAGTTACTCCTCAGTGGAAATCCTGCTCCAAGAGAAAATTTGGTGATTGCTAAGTCAACCGCACGGGCTTCAAATGACATCATGGGGTATTACTGTCCCAAGGTTCGTTATATTAGCTTCTTTCCCTTGCATTTCAGATTTCTTTCTTTTTTATTTATTTGATATAATATTGTTTTGTTTTGTCTTATATATTCATTGGGGTGATATTGGTTAGTGAAATCATATGGGTTTCAAGTGTACATTTCCATAATACATCATGTATATATTTCACTGTGTGTTCACCATCCCGAGTCAGTTCTCCTTCCATCGCCATGTATTTGACCCCCTTTTCCCTCTTCTACCTCTCTCTCTCCCCCCTCACCCTCTAAGTGTTGTCTGTGTCTATGAGTTTTTGTTTCTTTGTTTGTCGTTGATGAAATTTTGAGTTGTTTCATTGACTAATGCACACGAAGTAAAAGGCATAATATGTGTGCTAATATGCATAGAAAGGAGATAGAAATTTTACAATCTTTTTTTTAAGTCCCTAGAGCTCTCATGTGTTAAGAGTTATTTATTATTATTTAATAAATGTAACTAAAGTGATACATTTAAAATGCTTGAAAATTTGCCTTTAAATTTTATTACAGATGTTAAATATCATTGCCTAATAACCAATGGTATGCTTTGAGATGCTTTGGCTTCTTAATTGGTTTTAGTTGGAGATGATTCATAAAAATTTTAAAGTTTTGTGCATCCCAGTTTTTCTTCCCCTAAGCGTAAGTGAATGATGGCCGGCCAAACACCTAACCACAAATGGATGTTTATTATTAAATGAAACAGATATAATCCTTTTTATTAATTCGGCAAACTTATAATACTGAAAAAAGATTAGTCTCTGTTTTTATGGTTAAAGTTATCTTCTAACAAGAGAGTATATCCTTAATTTTTATTTTATTCGTAGCACTACCTATTTCAGTGTTTTAAAATGAGTTGCTTCACAGTTGTACATATTCTAAATAGGGACATTAAGCAAATAATTGAATTTTTAAAATGAAGTTCACTTATGTCTATATGTCTTGACAGCATTTGGGTAATTGATGAGTAAGGTGGCAGTGCTAGGGAGACTTTAAATCACAACTCGTCTTCTTCGTGTGACGTGGTTGTTAAAAATACTCATTCTTGAGTTCTTGACCAGCAGGAGTTCTGTTCGGTTCTGTGTCATAGTTTCCATCTCTTTGATAAAGTTCTCCTCCGGGTCATTAATTTTACTCCTGAACTCATTGAACTGCCTGTGAGTGTTGTTATATCTCAGTGACATTCTTCATGCTGTTACTTTGTTTTGTTTTACCCTCCAAAATGTTTATTACATTTAAGCAACGTGGAGAATACAGGAAGGAAAGCACAAATCATCTGCTCGGAACAATTGGTCTAATTTATATGCAGCATACAATATAGAAAATCAGTTTAAAACGGTTAGTGGAGGTCAAATTGAGGAGGGCTTTAAGTGAGTTTGATTTTTTTCCTCTAGGCAGCAGTAGGCATAAAAAGGATAACGAAATAATAATTCTTTCATGGGGGAGTTTATAATATGTGGCAGAGAGTCTGTTATCTCCTTTGTATTTGAAAAATTAAGTGAAGTATAATGTATGTCGTTAGTTTCAGGTGAACAAGCTTTTCCTGGTTCGTGCTAATCTTTGGCCCTAGAAGTAAATACTGTATGTCTTTTGACTATTGACATATAGTATTTTATATAATATAGTATATAATATACTCAGCTTCTTGCTGGGGCTACAGCTGAAAATAGCTCAGCCCTGTTTCTCTTTGGCATGACTCGACTGTGTTGAACTGGGTTATTTTAAGCTGATGGCCAGATTGCTGATTGACAGGTGTTATATATGTGCCTGAAAGTCATCAAGAAGTGCTATTTTTTGTTTGTTTGTTTGTTTTACTGTGCAGAAACTAGTTCTGGGTGTCTTCTTTTTTTTCAGTGAATGAGTATTATTATTTTTAACTCTTTTTTATTATTAGTTTCAGGTGTACAAAACAATGTAATAGTTACACATTTATAATTTGTATGCCTCACATAATGATGACCCCTCTCCCCTCATCAACGACCCCTCTGACATCACATACAGCCATTACATTTCCACTGCCTCTATCCCTCAGGCTGTACTCTACTTCTTGTAAAAATATATATACATACATGTATATGTGTGTGTGTGTATAACAATTGTAGTTAACATTAACATTCATTATTGTTCAGCTTCAGCTTCCGGTGTACAGTGCAGTTGTCAGGCATCTACATCATCTCTGAGGTGCTCTCCCTAATGAGACAAGTGTAATCAGATACCCTACAAAATTTTTACATTATTGATTACATTCACCAAATTGACTTTCGTATCGCCATAGCAATCTTGGGGTTATCGATTGTGCTTTGTAATCCCCTCACCTTCCCCCTTATCCCCACCCCGCTCCCATCTAGCAACCTTCAGTTTTTTCTCTGTGTCTCTGAGACTGTTTCTGATTAGTTCACTCATTTATTGTTTTCTTTAGATTCCACATATAAGTGAGATCATAAGGTATTGTCTTTCTCTGTCTGACTTATTTCACTTAACGTAATGTTCTCTAGGTCCATCCATATTGTTGCAAATGGTAAGATTTCCTTCTTCTTTATGGCTGCGTAATACTCCATTGTATAAATGTACCACAGTTTCTTAATCCAGTCCTCTACCGATGGGCATTTTGATTGTTTCCATGTCTTGGCTATTGTGTATAGAGCTGCAATAAACATAGGGGTGCATACATTTTTTTGAATTAGAGTTTTGGATTTCTCCGGATCCATGCCTAGGAGTGGAATTGCTGGGTCATAAGGTAGTTCCAGTGTCAGATTTTTGAGATACCTGCATACTGTTTTCCATAGTGGCTGCACCAATCTGCAGTCCCACCAACAGTGCAGTAGCGTTCCCTTTTCTCCACATCCGCGCCAGCATTTGTTGTTTGTTGATTTATTGATAATAGCCATTTTGACTGGAGTGAGGTGGTATCTCATTGTGGTTTTTATTTGCATTTCTCTGATGGTTAGTGAGGTTGAGCATTTCTTCATATGTCTGTTTGCCATCTGTATGTCCTCTTTAGAAAAATGTCTCTTCATGTCCTCTGCCCATTTTTTAATTGGGTTGATTGTTTTTCGGAGCTGAGTTGAGTGAGTTTTTTAATAAAGTTTGGATATGTCAATGGCAGATATCTTCTCCCATTCAGTAGGACCCTTTTTTGTTGTAATGATGGTTTCCTTTACTGTGAAAAAAATGTTTAGTTTGATGTAATCCCATATGTTTATTTTTTCTGTTGCTTCCCTTGCCCAAGGGGATGTATCAGTAAAAATCTTACTCCGGGTAATATATGTAAAGTTGCTTCCTATATTGTCTTCTAGGAGTTTTATGGTATCAGATGTTACATTTAAGTTTTTGACCCATTTTCAATTTATTCTTGTATATGGTGTAAGGAGGTGGTCCAGCTTCATCTTTTTGCATGTGTCTGTCCAGGTTTCCCAGCACCATTTATTGAAAAGACTGTCCTTACCTCACCGTAAATTCTTGCTTCCATTGTCGTAGATTAAATGGCCATATAGGCGTGGATTTATTTTTGTTCCGCTTGTGTGTTCACTGTTAACTTGTCTTCTGAGTCGCTGATTCGATTCTCTGACTCATCTAACCCACTGGTAATTCCTTCAAGCGTGTGCTTTATTTCACTTGTTGTATTCTTTAGTTCTAACTGGTTGTTCATTATGATTTCTCTATCCTTCTTTATGTCGTCACTAAGCTCTTTAAACATTCTTATCCTCAGTGTTCTGAACTCTGTCTCTGATAGGTTGGTTAACTTCTATTTCATTTGGTTCCAATTCTGGAGGTTTCTTCTGTTCTTTTATTTGGGACATGTTTCTTTGTTTCCCCATTCTGGTTGACTCTCCGTGTTTGCTTCGATGTATTAGGTAGATCCCCTAGGATGCTCGGTCTTTGCTGGGTTATCTTATGTAGTGTGTGTCCTTTATATCTGACTTGCACCACTTCCCTATTCTCCTGTGCGTGTGCTCCAAAGGTGACCCTGGTGTTGTGTATATTGTGCTGTGTAAAGTTGAACTTCCATTGCTTTTGGCTGGTCAGTAGGTGGGGTTGATCCTAGGCTGCCTAGTTGTGAGACTTAGCTCTGCCCTCGGTGGATGATCTGCTGCGTGAGGGTGGACCACTCCGATTAGACTTGGCCTCTATGGGCTCTTGTGCCTGTAGAGAATTCCCTCTGGGTGTGTCACTTGTAGGTCAAACCCAATAATACTCTGGTTGGGTCTGGAGTTGGTGTCAGGAGGTGTCGAATCTTGTGACTCTTGGGCTGGGCCCTGGTGTAGGGCAATTTCAGAACAAAGCCAATCACCAAGCACAACAGCAACAACAAAGTCAAAACCAAATACACTCACGTGTGAAAACAACCAGTAACCCACACTCAACACAGGCAAAAATATCAAAGATACAAAAACAAAACAAAACAAAAAACGCAGCGCCAGTCTTGGCTTAAGCCCACCAAGTAATCTCCAGGCCGTCCTCTGCTGTACCAGAGAGTCCTCTGTGTATTGTTCAGGCAGAGCCGGTCACCTGGTGCCCAGAGTGACCCTGGGACGGCAGATGTAGATGAGTGGGGCTATCGGGTGTGGATGGTAGTTTCTACAAAGTCAGTGCAGTTTCTGCTCTTGCCTGCACATATGCGCACTGAGAGTAACACAACCAGCCCTGTGCCCAGGTCTCCTGAGTCTTAGGTCACTCCTTCCGTGTGTGTGTGCGTGCGTGCATGTGTGCGTGTGTGGTGGGAGATTTCTGAGCTGCTGAAAGCCCAGAGCTGCGACTGCTGCCTACTGCTAACCCCTGGGCATGTCTCCACAGTTGTAATTGCCCTGCCCTGGGCAGGTCAGAGAAGGTGGGGACTGGGGATGGAGGAGTCTTCTCTCTCTCAGCCCAGCAGTGTCACACACTTCCCAGCTTCTTCCCTGGGTCGCAGTAGCTACAAACCGGGTCCTCCCAGATCCTGAGCACTATGGGTCCTCTGTAATCTGACACTACTCCTCAGATCAGGGGCCAGCGTGAGTCTCTGGAAGGGTGGGGGTAGGATTGGGAGAGTCGGGGGAGGGGCCCAGGTATGGTGCTTACTTCCTTTGTCCCACCTAGGGCCCAGCTGGAGGTCTCAGTGAGGTGACTGCCTCAAACTCTGGATATGCTGCTCTCTGAGCAGGGAGATGAGCTGTGGGACACAGGGAAAGAGCCCACCTCCTGGCTCCTGTGGTCTCTGTTCTGTCCTGGCACCACCTGCATCTCCGCAGCCATGGATGCGGGCCACGTCTCCCTTCCCACTTCCCCTGCTCGCCCAGTTTGCCCACCTTCAAGTCATCCTCCTACAAGTCTCTTAGCTGCCCTGTGTGATGAGCAGAGAGCATGACTGCTGTTTTGAAATCTCGGTCACAGAGATCACAATCTTCCGTAACTTTGACTTGGTTTCTGGAGAAGTGTCATCTTCTCTCAGTGTTAACCATGTCACATTGCTTCTTCATGCTGCTGAGTGGCTTGTTCCTCTACAGGCCCATTTGAAGTAGTGAATACTTTCTTATGTAGGTACATTTCGATTTGAACAATTAAACAGGTATATAATTAGGGGTCTTTCTTTTGTTTTTAGTAGATGGTACAAGAGTATAGTTTCTGTTTTCTCCCACAGGTGCTCCTTGAGTATGGGAGGTCCAGGGGCGGGGGCTTAGCTGTGGGGGTGGGAGTCCAAGCCTGGGTGACCAGGGAGATGGGTGTTGCAACTGTATCCAGGTCTCCAGGGTCTCTGGTCACCACCACCACGCAGGTGGGGGAAGTGGGTGGTTGAGGGGAGCGTGTTCTTGAGCCCGCTGCGCTGCTACCTGGTTCCCTATGTCTACTGGTAGCACTGTGTGTGGTCGTGAGACTGGAGAATTGTTTCTGCTGCTGCTACTGGTCCCTGGTGGTGCCAGCACTGCTGCATCTGGAGAGGGGTGGGGGGATGCTGCTGCTGCCCCGCTTAGCCTCCCCTGGGCAGTGATGTGGGAGCTGCACCCCGTCCCCTCCACCGCCACTGCCTTTGCTGGGGCTTCAGGCTCAGCCTTGTCCCCCTGGAACTGCAGCTGTGGGCTGTCCCTGTGCTTTCCTCCATCCTGCCTCCCTTTCACATCCAGTGCACCCTCCTTCCCTTTTACAGATGCGTGGTCTTTTAAGGAATCGTAGTGTGTTGAGCAGAAGATCCTTTCTTGGGCTATAGATGCCCGATGAGTTGTAGATATCGTGGAGATAGAAAGGGGTTGTCTCTCTTGACATGATGTTTACATCATTCCAAAGAATATCCATTTTGATCAATGCAGGGTGGTTTGTGGTTTTGATGGTGTTTTGTGGCGTCCTTTTTTTTTTTTTTTAGTTTTATTTTATTTTTACATCCCTCACAACGTGAACCCCCCTCCCCCCATCCACCACCACCCCGACCTCACACCGAGCCATCACATTATACACATAAAATTATAGTTGGCATTCATTAATGTCCAGTCTCTGGTGTACAATGCCATGACCAAGCATCCACCGCATCCCTGAGGTGGTCTCCCAAACAGGACACATGTCCATCGGACACCCAACAAAATCCCCAAACACTATTGAGTAAGTTCCCCAAAGTAATTCTCAAAAGACCCTGAGGCCATCCTGTGGTCACCAACCGCCCCCCAATCCCTTCACCCTTCCCCCCATCTCCAACCCCCTCCCCCCCACCCATCTAACAACTGTGGCCTTCTTAATGCAGAGAAACATAGCACAGGCCTGTGCTAAATGGGGCTCCAACCTTGTGTTTTCATTTAGCTTCCCCTTAATAAATCATAGGAGAACAAAGCCAAGGATTTTCGGACAGCCCTTCGGCTAAATGGAGTCCAAGTCCTTCAAAGTGGTGAACCTGGAGGAAGGACTGGGTACAAAAAGAAAGTGAATGGCCAACCCTTCTGTAAATTCTTAAGCATGATGCACAATTAAAATGTTCTCAGTGGTTTCACCACAGAAATCAGAAGATGAAAGAGTGTAAAGGCAGAAGCAATGAGAGAGAATATGCTTGTGGACATTTTTCCTTTAATTATTTTTTGGTAGGAAAGAGGTGTTTAGTTTTCAGTATTTCCTCATAAATTGGAAAATTGTTTATGTTAAAGTCAATGCCCTCATTCCAAGGCCAACGTTGTTCCCTTGTGAGGCGTTGGGTTGCCCAATCATGCAAGGCTGAATAAGAGATGGAAAAGCCCCACTCTGTCAAGATCCAGAGATAAGTGTCCCAAATCACTAGGGAACACTGGAAAGACTTATGATGTAATTGTGATGATGTGAGGTTGGACACAAGTGCACTAGATGGTAAAGAGAAATCTGTTTTGTGTTTCCAATTTCGCTATACTTAACCCCCACCATGAATAATACCTGTGTTGGTTTATATTGTTCAGCCAAATTTGATTCTGAGGAAAAGACAAGTCATTTTAAGGAAGAATTTCCTCAACTTGAGTTTGCTTTCTTTAACTCATGATTTTCTCCTTCAAGTTCCCTTTTCTGTGTTTAGAAATGTTTATGCTTTATAAATTGAGTGTGTTTGACTACTGTTAATAGGACTTGTGATATTAATCTGTCTTTATTTTTAATAATGACTTTAAAGATAATACTTGAGTTAGAAAGCTACTATTTTGTTTCTCATGCTTTAACATTATTGAGCTACATGACAAAGTTTTGCATATTCATTTTCTTTTGAGTTGTACTCAGAAATTGATGGAATTTTCCGGAATATGAGGTAGTAGCTGGCATAGCAGGCTAGCCTCAATAGGGAGACTTATCCCATTCCTGGCCCGCAGCTCCTTGGTTTGGTGACCTCAGGTGACCTATATAATCTCTGTGAGTCTTGGTTGCCTCTTATGCAAAATTAGGGACTTTCACTAAATCAGTGACTTTCAGACCTGAAAAATATTCTTTTTATCAAAGAATAGTACCGTTCTTTGAGAAAATTTTTTTTGTTTAATGACTCTGTTTACCCAAAAATAAGACCTAGCCGGACAATCAGCTCTAATGTGTCTTTTGGAACAAAAATCAATGTAAGATCCGGTCACGTCACGTCACATCATATCATATATCATACGCGGTCTTATATCATAGTAAAATAAGACCGGGTCTTAATTAATTTTTGTTCCAAAATGCATTAGAGCTGATTGTCTAGCTAGGTCTTATTTTCGGGGAAACACGGTATATAAAAACAGAGACCAAGGGTGGCCAGTTGCCTCAGTTGGTTAGAGTGCAAGTTCTTAACAACAAGGTTGTGGGTTCGATTCCCACATGAGCCAGTGAACTGCGCCCTCCACCGCTAGATTGAAAACAATGGCTTGAACTTGGAGATGAACCATGGTGGGCAGCCGGTTGGCCCAGTGGTTGGAGCACTGTGCTCATAACACCAAGGTTGACAGTTCGATTCCCACATAGGCCCGTGAGAAGCAATGGGTTGAGCTTGGAATTGGGCTGCTGGTGGGGAGCCTGTTGGCTCAGTGGTTGGAGCGAGGTGCCCATAACACCAAGGTAACCGGTTCAAGTCCCACATTGGCCAGTGAGATGCACCATCCACAACTAGATTGAAAAAAAGAACAATTTGACATCCGGGAAAAGCAAACTGTTCCTCAGTAGTCCCCAATTAACACAAAACAAACCAAAGCAGAGACGTGTAGAGCTACCTAGCTAAAGGAGGGATGCAGACTCCTAAGCTGTGCTATCCCGTGGGTGTCCCCAGTGGAACCTGAGCTTTCTCCGAGACGTAGTCTAGTGAGAACTGCCAGTAATGAGAAAATCCTTCTAGTTGAAATCCTTTGAATTAAAGTTTGCTGATACATTTTTTTGTGTATAATTTTCTCACCTTTCTATATATTTGATAAATGGAAAAGTATAATAAGACTGCAGATATGTTGTCCTTATTAATGTTGGACTTCAAGCTACTTCCACCATCTGAACACACTCCTCACCTAGAAATAAACATACCGTGTTTCCCCGAAAATAAGACATAGCTGGACCATCATCTCTAATGTGTCTTTTGGAGCAAAAATTAGTATAAGACCTGGTCTGATATTATTTTATATTACATAAGACCCATTCTTATATTATGTTAAAATAAGACCGGGTCTTATATTAATTTTTGCTCCAAAAGTCGCATTAGAGCTGATGGTCCAGCTACATCTTATTTTCAGGGAAACACGACAGAAAGTGCTGAAGTAAATATTTAAGAAAAGAGCTGTTTTGGGGGAAAATAATAATAACGCTACATTGGTAGTTCCTTAATTCAAGTCGTGTAAAAATGTGATTTACATTTTATATTGTTGATTAACAATAACTTAAAACTGTTTCATGAAAGTCTTCTCCCTTCCTATGGTATTTAGTTATTGATTTTACACGGCCTGTCTGGTGATGTTGTTGTCACATTATTCACATTATAAGCCCTTTCTATCAAGCCATTCACAAAAAAAAGTGTTATGCAAATATTGGAAAACAAATTTGTCTTCCCCTGTCGGTGCCTGCCGATGAGAAGAACAGTCCCTGAAGTGGGGAGTGAGGATTGAGAAAAAATAGAAGAGAGACAAAGATGGGATCGGGAGGGCAGGCAATTCTAAGTAGACTGCCGCAGTTCTAAGTAGAATGCCTCAGATCTAAGTAGAATGCCTCAGCCCAAGTTTATTTTTGCAGCTTATATACTCTGGGCATCAAAAAGTAACAGAACTGTCTGCAATCTAGTAGTTACAATAAAGGTAATACACAAGGGCCTGTTTTTTGGCCAGCTCCACACTTCCTGACCTTGTCTAGTTCTGTGTTCTCAGAGTAGGAACTTCTGCCTTGCTGGGAGCACAGACCACTCAAGGAAGTCAAAGGTTCAACATTTCACAAAACAACACCTGCTAGCACTTTAGCACGGTTTCCCACATTCCCCCTAAATTTGTACAAGGATTGGCTGTCACATTGTTGTCACCATAGTGTCTATTAGTTTCTGGATATTATTTTAAGCACTACTTTGGACATTTTGTGAGAGGATAGCTTTCAGAAGAAAGGTTTCAGTAAGACCACTCTAGACTGGGACACTTGTAATATAGTTTGAAATACTCCCACACATTTCATAATTAAATAGACTATAACTACAGCTATTTTAGTGTTTCAAAAATTGGACCTGATTTCTAAGGAACAAAGTCACATTTAAAAATTATATATTATTTTTTGTTTCTAACTCTACAAAGTCATAAATGAGAAAGTAAATTTGAAAACTGGCTCTAGGTCATACTTTATTCAAGCAGCTTTTCGGAAATCTTTCTGTGCATACGAATACGGTAATGTTTCAGTCATAGACTGCAAAATCGTTTTGGTTATTGTTTCTGTCAGTAGAATTTTCACATGACGGCACAGTACCACTTTCATCATTTTATGTCTTTAAGGTTCTATGCTGAAAAATGAATAGCCTAGAATACACCTTGAGATTACTTTTCTAGAAGTGCAAGAATGGAAAGCTCATTTTAAGGAAAAGTCCATTAAAGTAAAAACAAAGAACAAGAAACATTTATAAAGGACAATTTTTCTAAAAATTGCAAAGTAATGCATTCAGTGTAAAATATGACTTGACTTGTTTAAACTTCATTGTACCAATCAAATCAAACGTCACTCTTTTGAAATTATGTATCTTAGGTAGACCAATATCAATTGCACTGTTGGTCAGATTAATCTAAATAGCATCTCATATAGATGGTCTCTATTATGTACAATCAAAATAAGCAGTAATTTATGTTATTCATTTTTAAACTTTTTTGTATTTATATAAATCATACGTTAAGTCTATTCTCTAAAGGCATTATTTAAAGAGCACATTTCATAAGATATATCATTTCTACAATAAAGTCTCTTGTTTACCTTAAATACTATAATAAGATTTGATTTATTTCAGTCGCTGCTGGAGTACCAGGAAAAAAAAACTAAAGAACTATACAAAGACGGTATGTTGCCAAAATGTATTAATTCAAGTTAGATATCATTGATTTCTGGAATAAAATGTAAATATTAAATGGCATCCCTTTCCATGTTCTGATAATAGATACTACATTAAATATTTTCTTGGCCTTAGCAAATAAAAAAGGTGAAAGCATAAACATTCATAGTGAAGACAAGGTCATATGAGTAATATCTCAAGAGTCTATGTATCTCTTTTTATTTATGGCCTGTCCCCTTCCTTTCTTCTGCCATCCCTATGGAACTTTCCACGTGCACGTTGAAAACGGGGCTTCATCAACTTTTATGTTTTTGCCAGTGATATGAGGCCCAATAACAAGACTTATCTAGTGATACTTAAGCAATTACTGTTCATATATGGTGTTTCCCCGAAAATAAGACCTAACCGGAAAATAATACCTAATGTGTCTTTGGGAGCAAAAATGAATATAAGTCCCGGTCTTATTTTTGGGGAAATACGGTACCTCCTAGAAGGGCCAAGCTACCATATTTCCCCGAAAATAAGACCAGGTCTTATATTAATTATAGCTCCAAAAGACGCATTAGGGCTTAATTTCTGGTTAGTCTTATTTTTGGAGGAAACACTGTAGCTGTCACCTGATGGGTGACATTTAAATCTCCAGTCATTTACTTTGTCATTAGTTTACCATGTACCCTCAGGAGAAACTCCACATTGCTTTGCATGGAATGAAAACACCCAAATCAATGTAGTTCTCACCAAACATCTCAGCCTATATCTTGCTACCAACCCTCGTTTGCCCCTTTGCTCTAGCATTTAGCTAAACCAGACTACTTCTCGTTCCGTAGTGTTCTCCCCCACACTAGTCTTCGCATCTGCGTCTTCCCTCTCTCTGGCATCCTCTGTCCTTGTCCTTCAGGCATCAACATCCATGTCACCTCCACCAGAGAGCAGACAATCAACACTGGGATGTCCCTTTTGTGGGTCCCACTCGCGTCCTGTTGTGCATTTGTATGGTATAGGGGCCTCTGAATGGAAATTGCCTGTTCATCTGTTCCTTCAGCTTATAGTAGATGATGGGTCAGGGCTGGACCGTGTCATCTTCGTCTTGTAACTTCAGTGCTTGTCGTACGACCTTGTTTATAAATGAATGAAGGATGAGACAACCAGAAGCTCTGATACTTGGCCACAATAGCAGTCAAGTCAGTGTGCAGCCGTGGGCAAACTGTATTGAATATGATCTCCTGTTGTGAGCTGTGGCCTCATCTAGAGGTTTTCTCATTCTTCTTAACACTTATACTTAGTTGTATTTTAAAGAACATAATTCTGTCTTTTTCTTTCCAGCTCCTGCTGAATATGAATCTAAATTCAATCGAAAAGTTCCTCTATCACCTATTGATAATCTACTTGAGAATATAAAACTAGAAATCGTCTACGATTTGAAAAAAAAGTATAAGCTCTAAAATATAAATAGTACAAGTGTATTTACTGGGCTGTTTAAACAACATGTTAATTGTATCCCAAAATATATGGCATGTGAAATCCTTATTACAGGAAAATATTTTTGTATCATATGTTGTGGGGACAGAGCCTGTGGGGACAAAACCCCAAAAAACAGTTTCCAGGCTCTCGGCCTCACATAGAAAGGTGCTGGCTCGGGTAGTAAATGGCCATAAACTGTGATCAGATGCCAGCAGCTGTGGCTAGTTGGCCGTCAGCTGTAACCCGTAAGCCATTGGCCACTAATATAACGGCTGTGGCTATGCTAGCAAAAAGGAATGAGGGCTAGCAAGAAGATGGTGGCTGGCAAGCGCGGACTGCTGTTAGGCAGATTATGTAGATCCTACTTCCTGTGTCTCCAGCCCAGCCGCCAGCGAGAATATATTGGTTTGACTCCCCTATCTATGGCTCCGTGGGTGTTCCTTTTTGGCCTTACCGTGTCCTGCGTTCTTGGGCGGGGAGCGGTAGCTGAGACCCTGCACGACAAATGGCGCAGTGAGCAGGGTCCCCTGCGTGACACATGGCGTAGTCGGCAGGATACGGTGCTGGCCAAAGCTCTCCGAAGGGCAGTGGAGCAGTTTGTGCGTATGAAAGCTCAGTCTGAGGAAGACCAGGAGGAGCAGCTGCCAGAGAGCTCGATTTCCGTGGAGCGGTGGGAAGATGTGGATGGTTCCCCAACCAGCAGAGGCCGGAGAAAGTGGAGAAAGCGAAGGTTGTTGTGGCCCTGTGGGCTGGGAACTGCTTGCTGACGCAGCCTGGATGCGGGACTTGTCCCAGGAGGAAACGCTTGCTGAGTCCTCATTGTGAGATGAGGGTGAAGTCAAGGTCATCCCTCACCCCCAGGACAGCCCTGGCGAATGACTATGGACTATGAGGAATTGCCTTCTATCCCTAATTTAATGGACGCTTGACTGTTTGGGAACATACCATCATGTAGTGGGACTGGCGGATGTTTGCTTTTGTGTCTTGACTGGCCACCATTGATAATATGTAAGCACCTTGATGTGAGCCACTGTTGTTCCAGCACAGTACCCCGAGAGGCCCAGAGAGAGAGTGGCAGTGCCCTGAGAGCCCTGGCTGTGTCCAGGAAGTCTGGCTGTGCCCAGAGAGAGTGGCGGTGCCCTGAGGCCCTGGCTGTGTCCAGGAAGTCTGGCTGTGTCCAGGAAGTCTGGCTGTGTCCAGAGAGAGTGGCAGTGCCCTGTGAGCCCTGGCTGTGTCCAGGAAGTCTGGCTGTGCCCAGAGAGAGTGGCAGTGCCCTGAGAGGCCCTGGCTGTGTCCAGGAAGTCTGGCTGTGCCCAGAGAGAGTGGCAGTGCCCTGAGAAAAGCTGGCTGTGCCCGGGGAAACAGGTGGTACCCTAAGAAGCCCAGGATGTCTGGCTGTGCCCAGAAGTACTGGGGTGGTGCCCTGAGAAACCCTGGCTGTGCCCGGGGAGACTGGTGGTACCTTAAGAAGCCCAGGAAGTCTGGCTGTGCCCAGAAGTACTGGTGGTGCCCTGAGAAACCCTGGCTGTGCTCAGAGAGCCTGGCTGTGTCCAGGATATTGCATTCACCTCCAGGCTCCTCGCACAGGGACCCTCGCGGAAGACACTTGTCGCGTAGATTGTGAGGCGAGAACCTGTAGGGGTGGAGTGTGGGGACAAAACCCCAAAAAACAGTTTCCAGGCTCTCGGCCTCACATAGAAAGGTGCTGGCTCGGGTAGTAAATGGCCATAAACTGTGATCAGATGCCAGCAGCTGTGGCTAGTTGGCCGTCAGCTGTAACCTGTAAGCCATTGGCCACTAATACAACGGCTGTGGCTATGCTAGCAAAAAGGAATGGGGGCTAGCAAGAAGATGGTGGCTGGCAAGCGCGGACTGCTGTTAGGCAGATTATGTAGATCCTACTTCCTGTGTCTCCAGCCCAGCCGCCAGCGAGAATATATTGGTTTGACTCCCCTATCTATGGCTCCGTGGGTGTTCCTTTTTGGCCTTACCATGTCCTGCGTTCTTGGGCGGGGAGTGGGAGCTGAGACCCAGCACGACAAATGGCGCAGCGAGCAGGGTACCCCGCACGACAGAGCCCCAGAGAGCAGTTTCCAGGCTCTCGGCCTCACGTGGAGGGGTGCTGGCTCAGGTAGTAGATGGCCATCAACTGTGGTTGGATGGCCGTCAGCTGTGGCTAGTTGGCCGTCAGCTGTAACCAGTGAGCCACTGGCCACTAATATAACTGCTGTGGCTACACTAACTGTCGGTGCCTGCCGACGAGACGAACAGTCCCTGAAGTGGGGAGTGAGGATTGAGAAAAAAGAAGAGAGACAAAGATGGGATCAGGAGGGCAGGCAATTCTAAGTAGACTGCCGCAGTTCTAAGTAGAATGCCTCAGCCCAAGTTTATTTTTGCAGCTTATATACTCTGGGCATCAAAAAGTAACAGAACTGTCTGCGATCTAGTAGTTACAATAAAGGTAATACACAAGGGCCTGTTTTTTGGCCAGCTCCACACTTCCTGACCTAGTCTGGTTCTGTGTTCTCAGAGTAGCAAGTTTTGCCTTGCTGGGAGCACAAACCACTCAAGGAAGTCAAAGGTTCAACATTTCACAAAACAACACCTGCTAGCACTTCAGCATGGTTTCCCACAGGTCCCCCTTTTTTATATAAAATTAACACAAGGGTTGCGCCTGGCTTAGGTGGTTGGTACAGATATGTCCATTTACCCGTCATAGGAGACCATCCCTCTAGCGAACGTTTCCTGTCTTAGGTTATGTACATTCTTACCAAATCCTAACCCGTCTTTGGCTGCCGACCCATTGTAGGGGCTTTATACACGGGTGTCAGTGACACGGTGAACCTGGGCAGATAATCTCAACTCATGAACCTTTGTTTGGAGATCGATGAAGCCCTTGAGTATTACCTTTGTGAGCAACGGAGTAAACCACATGAATAGAGGAACACCAACAAAGATTATTACAAAAGGCAGTAGCAAATGGAACAGAGCTAGAAAGGAGGGGAATTCTCCTCTGAGGTCCGAGTACCAAGGACCTGAAATGTTAACAGGTACCATAATGAAAGAGGGTCGGTGGAGAACTACAGCTCTACTTTTGTCATTTGACCAATTGATGCTATTACTTAGGTTACACTGTATACAAGATACATTAAACTGGACCCTGTCAATATGGGTGATGTTAAAATTTCCAATCATAAGCACATATGGAGCCTTGACACAAGCAGTGGTATTGCCTTCTACCTTGCCTCGTCCCTCGTCCATACTCATAGTCACTGTATCCATTGCTCCCACTAGTTTCCAAATATGTCTTTGGGGCCGGGAGGTATACCATAATCCCACAACCACTCCAGTCTTAGTCCCGTGTTGGACATCAGCACCTGTGTCATGGCCTCTGGGCCATCTATAACAGCTTGATTAAACCCAGGGACACTATATTCCCCGGGTTCTTTATAACATTGTCTCCAAAGGATGGATCTGCTATTTTTTCTGTTCTCCTCACTGCAAGGATCATGGGCTTGTGGTGGAGGTGGGTTTTTATCCCTGATGTTTTTCCATCCTGCTGGCTGATGGAATGTGACACTCTGTCCTAGGTTGTCTCCGTGAATTGTCTGGCTGCCCACACGGAAACATCCAGTAACGTTGACATTATCGCGAAGCATATGAGGAGTCCTATGCCCAAGCCGCTATGATTGAATCCAACAGCTTGTAGGACGGCAGGAGCGAATGGATGTCCTAATAGCCTAGTGTCATTTGTCCCACCAATGATTTCAGGCCTGTTCCACACAGTGGGGTGTAGCATGGGAGGGTCAGGAACATATGCCCAGTATGCTGAGGCATCTGCGCAACCAGCAGGATCTCGAAGACGCTCATCAGCAAGCCACACCAACCTCTCAGGCAGCCACCGCGCACCTCCATTGTCCTGTGAATAAACACAAACATGCCCTCGTCCCCAAATTAGGACTGGGTCTGGCCCATGCCACTGGTTAGTAACTGGATCCTGCCATCTCACTTGGGCATAATCTTGTTGAGTGTTAGGATGCCAGAAGCGATCTGCGGCAGATCTGCCACGCGCATCCAGGTTTAAAAAATTTAGAACAAAGAGTGTGATTAAGGATTGTATGTGGGGAGACGGGGTAGACTCTAACGCTGCTGCCACACATTCTTGACATAGAGTAGGGCTATTAGCCATACCTTGAGGCAGCACCAGCCATTGATATCTTTTCATAGGTTTTTGTAAGTTACTTAAAGCAAACCTTTTACAGTCCTTGGGGCACAATGGTATGGTATAAAAACAATCTTTTAAAGCCAGGATTCTCTTATATGTGTTTTGGGGTATAGCAGAAGGATTAGGCAATCCCGGTTGTAAAGCCCCCATGAGCTCCATAGTCTCATTTATTTTTCTCCAATCTTGTAACAACCTCCATTTACCTGATTTTTTCTTAATTACAAATATGGGAGAGTTCCATGGAGAGTTAGAAAGTGCTGTATGTCCCTTATCGAGTTGCTCCTGTTCCAGCAACCTTGCAGCCTGTATCTTTTCTGATGACAGGGGCCACTGTTCTACCCAAACAGGTGTGTCGCTTTTCCAAGTGATAGCATCTGCATGGGGTACAGGAGGAGTAGTGACCCCCGTTAAAAATATCCCAAGCCAGCTCTTTGTGGTAAGGGCGAGGGAAAGATAGGCTCTTTTCTCCCTTGTCCAGAGGGACCTGAGCCATCTCTAGGCAGATGTCCCTGATCGAACATCATCATAGTGACCTGTTGATTAGGGCTGTACAGGTAACCTCCCATCTGACTCATGACACGTCTGCCCCATAGATTGACAGGCAATCCTGCCACTATGTATGGTTGAAAGGATCCTTCATGTCCCTCTTGATCTTTCCACAACAATATATCACTGCTCTGTTGTGGTGACTGAGATTGTCCTATGCCTTGTAACTGGGTTAGTGTTTGCTGCTTTGGCCAGTGGCTAGGCCACTGATCTGCAGTTAAAACAGAGACATCGGCCCCGTGTCTAAAAGGCCCATGAAGGAACGGCCATTAATGGATAGTGGTAATTCCGGCCTGGTGGTGAATGGCCTGGGCCCAATAAGCATCTGATGAACCAAGGCCCGCGTCGCCTCGGGATTTATGGCCTGCTGTGTTACCCGCTTTGACACGTGGAATTAACAATGACTGTGCTGTGCGTTGGCCCTTATCCATCACTGAAGTGCCTCCAGGCGAATGTGTCATAATCCTGATCTCTCCTGTATAATCCATATCCACACTCCCGGAGCAGCCAATAGCCCTGTCATGGTAATACTACTCCTTCCTAGGATTAGTCCCACAGTCTGTGGAGGCAGAGGCCCAAAGACCCCTGTAGGAATAGCTCGCATTCCCATCTCAGGTGTTAGTTCTGTGTAGGCGGCGCTACTGAGGTCCAATCCTGCGCTGCCTGGGGTTGCTGGGAAGAGTTCCTGAATGGATTTCCCTGGTAGGGGGACCAACTGCGGCAGCGCCCCATAGCATTGTTGCGGGGCCACAGTAAGCTGGGAAGGCGGCCAGGCCGCTGTGCCAGGTGAGTGGCCGCAATAAGACTGCCACAACCACGCGTGCACCTGCCGGGAGTCCTCGCGGGCGCTCAGCTGCGCGGGTTTCTCCCGGGGCGCCACGGCCTCCGGCGACTTGCAGCCGACCGGCTCGGGCAGCCCTGCCCTGGAGCTGGATATCGCATCCCCGCGCTTCACAGGCTCGCACTGTGGCTCGCACTCCTGGGCGGTGGCCTTAGTGGAGGCGAGGCCCGCGGCTCGTCCCAGGGATGCGGGGTGGCGGCAGGAGGGCCCGTCAGAGAAGTGACGGGCTCTTGGTCTCCTCCACCTTTGCCCCGCCCGGGACGGTGGCCTCGGGCCTCGTCCGGCCCCTCTGCCATCCTCTCAGCCCCACTCTGCTGTCTTGTCCCTGCACCGTCTACCACCCTCACTGGCCCCTCCCCATCTAGGCCCTCCTCATCCTGGGGGTCCAGTCCGTTTAGCACACTTTTTAACATTTGAGTAAAAGACATTCTGCTGTTACCCTGTCCCATGATTTTTTACTCCTGACCGTGGTGTCTCACCGAACCCCTTACCTTATGCGACGCGTCTCAGCTCCGTGCGGTGTCCTTCACTTTATCCCCAGTATTCAGGTCCCTGTTCGGGCGCCACTTGTCGGTGCCTGCCCACGAGAGGAACAGTCCCTGAAGTGGGGAGTGAGGATTGAGAGAAAAGAAGAGAGACAAAGATGGGATCGGGAGGGCAGGCAATTCTAAGTAGACTGCCGCAGTTCTAAGTAGACTGCTGGAGTTCTAAGTAGAATGCCTCAGCCCAAGTTTATTTTTGCAGCTTGTATCCTCTGGGCATCAAAAAGTAACAGAACTGTCTGCAATCTAGTAGTTACAATGTTTGGATACACAAGGGCTTGTTTTTTGTCCAGCTCCACACTTCCTGACCTTGTCTGGTTCTGTGTTCTCAGAGTAGCAAGTTTTGCCTTGCTGGGGGCACAAACCACTCAAGGAAGTCAAAGGTTCAACATTTCACAAAGCAACACCTGCTAGCACTTCAGCACGGTTTCCTACAGGTTCGGATTGTCCGCGTTTGAGTTTGAGTTCGGGTTGGAGTTCAGAGATCAAAAATTCACGACCAAAACCATTGTCATCCTATGGTGACTGTAGTTACATGCAAAGCTGCACCTCCTTGGGGAGTAACAATAGAGGCTTAACAGTGGGGGAGGAAACATAGGCTTCAGGAAAGTAATGCAAACATGTACTGAACACACAAATAAGCCAATAACAATAACAATACATCAATAGCAGGTTAGACATTCATTTCAGGTACCCAAGGAACATTCTCTAGGATAGACATTGTGCTAGGCCATAAAAAAATTAAAATAAATTTAAAAGAAAAGAAATAACACAAATTATGTTTTCTGACAATATGGAATAAAAGCAGAACTAGCAGCAGAACAACACACTAATATATACTAATCGGTCAAAATATAAATCACAAAGGAAATCCTAAAAATAAAAAATATTTTGAAATGAATAAAAATAAAGACAAAATAAATAAAGTTTTCTGATGCATCTAAAACAGTACTTAGAGGAAAATATACAGCTATAAAATATGTATATTAAGAAAAAGAAATATCTCAAGTAAATAATCTAACCTTTCATCCTCAAATGCTGAAAAGAGAGGAACAAACTAAACCTAAAGAAATTGTGAAGGAAATAATATATATTAGGGCAGAAATTAGTGTAAGAGAGAAGAGAAAAATAATAGAGAAAAATCAATAAAAATGTCAGCAAAATTGATAAACATTTAGCTATATTGATCAAGAGAAAAAGAGAGAAGACTCAATTCTAGAATCATAATCAAAAAAGGGGGCATTACCTTACAGAAATAAAAAGATAATAAAGGAATACTATGAAAAACTGTACACCAACAAATAAGATAACTTGATGAAATAATAATTCCTAGACAGACACAAACTAACAAAGTTGACTCAAGAAGAAATAAACCGATTAAGTAAAGATATGAATAGGTAACGAAAAATGAGTCATAAAGAAATGCCCAGAAGTTCTCACTACTGAATTCTACCAAAGGTTAAAGAATTAATGCCAATTCTTCACAAACTATTCCAAAAGGTAGACGAGGGAACGTATCTCAACTCATTTTATGAGACCAGTGTTACACTGATTCCAAACCAAACACATCAAAAGAAAATATACCTAAAGGCTAATATTTCTTATGAAAGTGGATGTAAAAATCCTCAGCAAAATACTAGCAAATCATATTCAGCAAAATACAGAAAAAAAGCATATTCCATGACCATGTGAGATATCCCTGAAATACAAAGTTGATTTAAAACTCAAACATCACTTAATGTAACACATCATATTAATTAAACAAAAAACACTATCATGATCATTGCTACAACTTCAGTAAAAGCATTTAACAAAATATAATGCCATTTCATGAAAAACAAAACAAACAAAAAACAAAAACAATCAACAACAACAACAACAAAAATACCTCAACCAACTAAGCATGTGAGATAATTCTCTAAACCTGAAAAGAGCATCTATAGAACAGCTATAACTTGCATAATATTTAAGAGTGGAAGCCTGGATGCTTTCTTCCTAAGACAGTGAACTCGAAACGATGACAACTGTGGCCAGTTCTATTCAATATTGTACTGAATATTTTATCCAGAGCAATTAGGTAAGACATGGAAATAAAAGCCATTCATATTGGAAAGACAGAAGCAAAATGCTCTCTATTCACAGATTACATAACCTGTAGTATACGACATTATGAGAATTCCGCTTAAGAACTACAGTAAGTCCTCACTTAACATCATGGGTAAGTTTTACGCTTTAAGTGAAACCACATATAAGGAAACCAATTTTACCATAGGCTGACTGCTATAAACAAGAGGTGCATTCCTGCCACAACTCATGCAAGTTATAAGGAAACAACTCTGACCAAGGCCCAGCTGTATTTGCATGTATAAGTCAGCAGATTTGCAGGATTCAAGATCAATATATAAAAATCAATTGCATTTCTGCATACTTCAACTCAATTTGCAACAGCATCAAAAATAATAGAATACTTAGGAATATATTTAACAAAATAAGAGCCAAACTTATTCTCTAAAAACTGCAAAACTGATGCAAATAAATTAAAGACAACCTAATTGCGAAAATATTCCACGATTTTGGTCTGAACACTGTTAACATGGCCATATTCCTCAACCTATTAGGTCAGATACGGGCATGGTCAAAGAGGCCGGGAGCAAAGTCATACCCCTCTGCCAAGTCAGACCCCTCCTCGCATGATGGAAACTGGGGCCCCTGGCATTTCCCAGAAGAGGCAGCAGACCTTGGTGCAATAAACAACTCCAGACACAGCCACTGGGGCCCTATCTGCACTGGGGGTGCGGGCTTGCTCATCTGCCACCTCACTCAGCCAACCCCCTCCCCCAAATCGCATATCTGCCTCCCTCCTCTGCCCTGGGAGCCACTTCACCGGCCCCGTCTGCGGACCGCTGCACCTCGCCCGGGAGCGCAGAATAAAGCCCTCACTTTTCTCAACCTGCCTGACTCTCTTAGCTTCATTATCTCGCCTCAAGCCTTACACAACCTAATCAACAAATTCAACAGGAATCTTTCTAAGAATCCCAGCTAATTCTTTGTGCAGCAATTGACAAGCTGATTCTAAAATCCATTCAGAATTGCAAGGGACCCAGCATAGCCAAATCAATCCTGAAAAAGAAGAATAAAGTAGGAGGACTCAAACTTCCCAATTTCAAAATTTACTATGAAACAATGGTAGCAACCCCCCCCACACACACACACACACAAAGTTTCACTTTCCACAGGTTCAGTTACCTGCAGTAAGCCCTGGTAGAAAAATATTAAATGGAAAATTCCAGAAATTAACAATTCATAAGTTAAATTACAGGCCATTCTGAGTAGTGTGATTAAATCTCATGCTGTCCCACTCCAACACATGCTGCCCAGGATGTGAACCACCCCTTTGTTCATCACACTGTATACAATACCCCCCATCACTCACTTAGCCACCTCAATTATTAGATGGACCATCATGGTATGGCAGTGCTTGTGTTCAAGTCACCCTTGTTTTACTGAATGCCCCTAAAGTGCAAGATTAGTAATGCTGGCAATTCAGATAGGCCAAAGAAAAGTGGTAAAAGGCTACCTTTAAGTGAAAAGGTGCAAGCTCTTGATTTAATAAGGGGAAAAAAAGCCATATACGCAGGTTAGTAAGATCTACGGTATTAAAAAAAATATATTTGTGAAGCAAGATAATTTGAGATAGAAACCACATTCACGTAACTTTTATTACAGTATATTGTTATAATTGTAATTTATTATCAGTTCTTGTTGATCCCTCACTGTGCCTACTTTTTAAATTAAATTTTATCATCGGTATATATAATATGTGTAAGAAAAATCATTCTATATTTAAGGTTTGGCATTATCCGAAGTTTCAGGCATCAACTTGGAGTCCATTAAATTTATTGTGTCAATTATGTTCTTTGATTGTAAATGCTGCTTATGGATGTTTTTGTGCATATGCTAATATGTGTGTCCGAGGAGTTAATTAGGTATGAAAGTTATCTTCAAATCGCTCGATATATTTATATATTTCTTAATTTATTCATGTATTTCTATCAACTTTTGATTTATATATATTGAATATATGTTACAGCATAAAGGATCAGCTATAAGAATTTTCATTTGGTTGGTGTTTATGTGACATATTTTGCTCATATTTTAGTGACACATATTTTAAATTATATTTAGTTTTTTTTTGTAAACAGCATGTAGTTGGATTTTCCTTAGTCTATTCTGTTAATGTAAATTTAGTAAATCTAGAATTCTGTGTATTTACCATTATTTTAAATAGTATTGCATTTAGACCTTTCTGTATACTCAAATTTTGAACTTCCTATTTGTACCGTTTCTTATATTTCCTTTCTTTTCTTGTCTTCTTTTCAATTGAGCAGTTTGTCATTTTGTTTTCTCACATTCATTGCCTCGAAAAATATACATTCTGTTTACATTCTGCAGTTGTTTTGACCATAATGTCAACACACATACTTAAACTGGATCCGTCAGGATTCAGTGACTGAAACCTAAACCATCCAAAGAATATTAAGGAGCAAAAGACATCTAATATGAGAACTCAGTGGTTATAAAATTATTGAAAGCCTTGGAGGAATATTCCCCAGAGGCTGTCACTAGAACTCTTGTGAAAAAAATTCATACCATTGTGCAGTTGCTCTCCAAAGATGAGGATGTCATTGTATAACACGTCACCACCACCACAACTGCAATTACCCCTGGACATGTATGAATAGGGAATAAGTGAATCCATCCAATGTCCTGCAGACATAGGAAAAAGCAACAGAAAATTGACAGTTCTGTCATCTCAAACTTTAGTCGCTGCTTCTTAGTGATAAAACCCAATTTAGTACCAAGCATGCCAATTGCAAACAACCCAAGATAAGAAGTTTTCAGATTTTCATCCTCTATGTGACGGGGAGTTCACTAGATGCAAGATGGATAGGGGACAGAGTACCAATCAATCAAAGCCACTCTAGCCAATTAAACTATTCAGGAACTCAAATCTTTAAAAATGTACAGCAATAACATCATCCTGCGTAATACAATTTAAATCTTGCTATTCCAAAAGAAAACATGCTTAATCTCTCTCTCAAAAAAAACAAAAAGAGAGAGAGAGACTAAATCATCCTCAGTCACTCTGTCTTGTTGAACTTCAGTCACATTCTAAACTTGAAATATTGATGGGTTGTCTGCCTCATGGGGACTTAGTGTCCCATGACACCACTTTCTTCCTGGACCCAATAATATGCCAAAAATAAATTCTCAATTTTTCTCCTTTGCCAAAGAAGGTCGGAGCTTTATTTGAACATCTTTTGTCTCTCATCGAGGTTCTCCTCAGGGCTAATGTCTGAGATTTTTCTAGGGATGTGATAGAACCTAGATATTCCTTACAGGAAAGTATTGTACAAGATATTGGGACTAGAAAACAGTGCCTTCTTTCTATCACGCAAGGTGAACCACTGATGACATTTGCATTAGTACGAATTGCTTAATATGTCAAAAAGTCACTTTTTTGAATTACAGATTTTTTTGTTTGTTTGTTTTTATTCTTTACTTCATTTTGTATTGAAATAAATTTGTTTTAAATATTGGAGAATGAGTTAGTGAAATCAACACTTTCACTGAATACTGATCTCTACGGTGATGAAGGTGGCCATTTGCCACTTCAGTTCAGTGAGTCTAGTGACCATGTGACTCACTCTGGCCCCTGAGACATACCTATTTTTCAGTGAGAGCTTTTTAGAAAGTGTGTCTTTCTTTTGCTTGTCCTCCAAAAACAAAGCAGACATACATGGCACTGCCCTCTTTTCTCTGTCATTCTGTCTTGAAAATGAATGTATATTTTGCAGCAGAAAAGTTGTCTTGTGAACAAAAGTAACAAGCGTGCAGAATAAAGCCATTTATTCCTAAAAGCTTTGTATGGGACAATGCCGTGCGAGACCCAGTCTGGCATCTTTGATAGGCTGAATTTATGCAAATTATGTTAACTCCTAGATTTTGTGTTATGTGAGGAAAAAGAATACTTGTTTTTTAAGCTATTGCAGGTTAGATTTTCTGTTACCTAAATCAGAACACAGTCTTAGCTGAAACAAAACCTAAATAAATTGGCTTACTGCATATGTAAACGTTTATTTCTATCTTTTAAAAGCTTCTTTCTCAATAAAAGTCAAGTGTGAATTTGTGTATAAGAATTAACATCCACTTTCTCTCAGTCAACTATGAATGTGTTTATGTTAGTATTCCTCCCTTCTATTATGGATTGCCAGATATTGATATAGGGTACATCTACATGTAAGTTTCAGGAACTCTTCTGGAATGTATTTGTCATTGATTGGCGTTACATTATTAGTTTGTTCATAAGTTATACATTTATTATATATTTCCTTATTTTTATCCGTTGGATTTAGTAAAATGTGTTAATTTACATAAAACAAATGTAAAAAAGCTTTTAAAATAAGAAAACTGTTTTTCATAATATTAAAGTATATTTGGATATCTTATTGGTTGAAGGTATTTCCTAGAGATATGTTGTACCCGTAGTACCTCAGAATGTGATCTTATTATAAACGTAATGAGTTAAGATGAGGTTAGACTGGGACAGGGTGGGCACCTGATCCAGTCTGAGTGGCGTCTTTATAAGAAGAAAAGAAACACGGAGAGGAAAATGCATGTGAAAACAAGGAGACACACAAAGAGAAGACAGCCATGGGGGCAGTAAGAGTTATGCTGTCATAACCAAGGAACATCTCAGGCTACCGGAAAGTAGGAGAGGAAAGGAGGGATATTCCTCTAGAAGCATTAGAGGGAACATGGCCCTGCCAACACCTTGACTCAGACTTCTTGTCTGCCTAACTACAAAATAATGCATTTATGTTGTTTTAAGACGTCCATTTTGTAGTATTTTGTTACAGCAGCCATAGGAAACTAGCCCAGAAACCTTAGAAGGGAGAGAGTATATTTTGCCTGTAGGAGAGACGTGAATCATTGGGAACCGGGGAGGTGACTGTGGTAAGTAGCCACTGACATGGCCCCCAGTGATCCTAACCTCCTAATATACACAGTTCCCGCCATGTGAGTGTGAGCTGGATTTAGCAACTTGCTTCTTACAAATATACTGTATAGATGATAGGATGTCACTTCTGAGGTTCGATTTTAAAGGACTTCACCTTCAATCTCGGATTTTTCCCCCTCTCTTGTTCTCTCAGGTTTCTTGCCCTAGGAGAACCAGGTTGCCCTTACCTGAGGCAGCCCTGGGGAGGGAGAGGCACTGAGAAACGTGCTGCGGGGGATAAAGCCAGTCCCTAGCCATGTGAGAGGATTTGGAAGTGGATCCACCCATGCTGAACCCCAGACGAGTTCTCAGTCCTGGACAGTAGTTTGACTACAAACTTTTGAAAAATCTTCAACCAGAGTTACACAACTAATCCACACCCAGGTTCTTGAGCACAGACCCTGGGAGTTAAAAAACATTTGTTGTTTCAAACCACTAGATTTGGAGCTAATTTGTTAGACTGCAATAGATAACTAACACGGTCAGTGACTAGAAGCTAAGCTGAAAGATGATTTCTGTTGTACACCAGAAGCAGGCAGTTGTGCTTGGCACTTCTTTGCTCCACTTGTGAGGGAGGGATTTCTAGACTAATGTTATAAAGCATGAATGAGCGCATGACAGTGGACACTAGGAACATGAGATAACAACAGTTTAAGAGTCGCATGCACAGCTGAGTAGAAGATATTGCGTGCCATGCATGTCCCATAAGAATTGTACTTGGGAACGGAGTGAACAGGGGCTGTGGAGGGCAGGCTTTGCAGTACTAGAGGAAGAACGCTCCCTGGTTCCTGCAGGAAGATGTGATTGGCTTGTGTGAATAAGTCCACAGACTGGCAGGGAAATCTACTCAGGGATAAGCAGGAACGGTGTCCGGCCCCGTGCTTTGGCGGGGTTGTTTGGGACCTTATCCATTGGAGCAGAATAGGGAAGAGAACTCATTTAAGTTAAAACAATTGAGTCACTCCCAGTTTTACTAGATATCAAGGCAGCTCATAACATTAAAACGTAATTTCAGGATTTAACACCATGTAATTTAACTATGTAATTTATAGGATCCAGAACAAATATTAATTGTGGAGTTACTTCTCTAAAACCCATAAAAACATAGTGTCATTAAAGGTATGCATGAATCTTTGTCTTTCTTCTATGGCCTCGCTATCTTGACGTATAGTGTTTTATGTTTGCTATTTAATGTTGTTCTAAGTAAATAAAGATTCACATTTTAAACTACTAGGATGAATTTTTATTGCTCCTGGTTCATCTAAAATCATGCCGGTTTTAAATGCAAATATCAGACCATTTAACTTTGATGCAGAACCAGCAAAATTAAACAATGTATATCTTGTGTCTGATCTTGAAGGGTGCACCCGGCAGGACAGAAGAGAAAAATCACAGGTCAGAATCAAGAGCGTTGGAAGGAGAACAAAGGATCCCTGCAGGCAAGTAGTGGACTGAAAGATCCAGGTAGAGAGGTCATTTCAAGGCCAGTGCAAACCCTCACAAACGCAATAGTCTGCCAGCCACCAAAATGACGTTCCACACCCCAGCTGGGGAGGAGTGTGAGGAATGTGAGCCAGGAGTTTTCTCATGAGCCCATTGTCACTACCCTTGGTGGATGGATGGTTCCTAAGGATTTCAACCTCTGCACCGGGGCACACTAGTTATTTGAGTGGGGGTGGGTGAGAGGCTCATGGCATTCAAGAAGCTACCTCTGGATGGTTGCCCACCAGATGCAGGGTGGTGCTTCCAGCCTATGTGGAGGGAACACCAGTCCTTGCAGTGAGATGCTGTGTAATGCTGGTACCTAACTCAGCCCTCCCCACACTCATATCCAGGACTCTGTCAGGGGTGGAGAGCAGCAGCCATCATTGTGTGTGTAAAGAAGCGAGAGAGAAGGCCAAGCAGGGTGCGGGCCCCAGGGAATGGGAGTCGGGCTGCTGCGAAGGTACTCTGGAGTCATGGCAGAAAGAGAGACGGCATGTCAGCCAAGTGTCCACATTTCCAGTTCATGTATCATTGTCCCATCTGGCTTCCGCCTGACTTCACTTGGCAAACACGAATTCAAATTTCAAGATGTCAAGGGCAGAGCATTAAAGCTCAAGCATGGGGCCCTAGGAAACGGAACTGGGAGCAGGGATGGAGTTAGCCCTGACCAAATGTCAACACGAAGGATCTGAGTCACAGGAATGCACAGCGCAGGTGAAGGACAAGGAGCAATCGGGTTGTCAAGCAGGTAAGGTGACGGCTCTGGGAAAATCAAGTATGAGAGTGGGAGGTGCAGTTAGGTAATTGGCCAAAGATTAATTCCTTTATATGTTTTGATCCTGCTGATGCCAGATTTGATATATTGACCCAGCAAGTCATCAAAGACCACTTCCGGTAGGAGGAGGGAGACTCTGCATGTGAAAACCTAAACTGGTTGTTCATTGTGGGGTAGGTTCATTGTAACTGTATGTGCAAATATACATGAGGCCAACCAGTGGGGACCTCTCAGCCTCTGTAAAGGCCTGTGGAGAGCCAGGGTCGCCTCACAGCACCATTTTTCAGGTTGAGTGTCTATTGGATTTTCACATATATGTAACAAATCAATCAAAATACAAAAATATTGAAAACTCAGGGCAGTGCTCTGTTAGGATATGGTAAGGTTTGATTACAATCTGCCTATGTTCTTTTTTTCTTTTCCAATTTTTAAGTCTGTATAAGAAGTATAATTGGTTTCATTACATTTAAAACAGCTGTGTCTGTCATCTGTGATCTTTTCACTCCAGACTACACTAAGCCAAAATTTCTTTTATAATAAAATAATTATTAATATTATGATTACCACAACATCATTGTATTTAAATTGCAAGGCACAGAGAAAGCTTCAGGATGTTAAAAGAAACAAAAAAAGATTCCCATTCCCACCAACAGTGTATGAGGGTTCCTTTTGCTCCACAGCCTCTCTAACACTTGTTAATATTTGCCTTGCTGATGATAGCCAGTCTAAAAAGACTGAAATTTAAAAAAGGAAAAGGGAAGAATTCCAGGAGCCTGTCCACATTTACTGTGCTGCTCTCATGCTGGGTGGCTTTGAGTGTGGGTGGAGGGGCAGGGTCACCACTCCCACCTGTCATCGGGCCTCCTGCTCTTCACAGAGCATGGGAGGGGCCGTACTTGGTGTTTCCTTCCTGGAGACCTGGAGTCCCCCTCTTTCTTCTTCATCAGTCTCGCTGAGCAGGGGACCAGTCACCTGAAGCCGGCCTGGCTAAATGTCCAGGTTCAGTTGACTCCTGTCAGACATTTATAGACAGTCCAGGCCAGAGACCTCACCCTTAGCCGAGAGCAGCACACAGGCCTCAGTGCCTCATGACCTAACCCCTGGGGAAATCAGGGCCCATGGTCACTTCTCCAGGGTGTGAGGAATCTCCTGGGTCCCACACACCCTCACCAGGTTCCCTCCTCCGTCTCTGTGACTCCCCAGCAGTCCAGCAGCCATGTTCTCCTTGCACAGCTGGTACCAATACCTGTGCAGGCCCAGACCTGGGGCCTCGGCCTGAGTCTCAGAGGGATGGAGTTGGCACAACTTCAGGGGATTCCATGAGGCCAAGGAACAGGAGCACCCTTCCTGTTCCTCCTCTCCCAGCCCAGCACATATAGTGGTGGTTAATTCATCCCTGAATGTATAGATTTAGGTCTATGTTTTATGTTTACATCTAGAGACTTTTACATGAATGTATTTATTTACTACTGATTTCCTTTTAAATATTTTATGTAAATAAAACACATCCATAGAAAAGCATACCAAACCTGTTAGAACTTAATGAATTATTACACCCGGTCACTTCAGTGACCCTAAGCAAGTCACGCCATCTCTCCCATCAGCCTCACTTAGTATTCCTTCAAAAAAGTAACCTCGAATTTAATACTTACCACATGTCCTTATGCCATTATCTTTCTAGGAATTGTATTTTCTGACGTTTTTCATTCTCCTGGAAGGGGGTTTCTGCGAACAATAATATTATCTGGGGTCGTTCATGCAGGCGTGGCCATCAGTGCCTTCCATACCCATGAGCTCCTCTAACTGAGTACAAGATCGTGGCTCACTGTTCTTCACTAACTATAACGTTCCATTGTCTTCTTGTACCAATTAGTACAAGAAGGTGGATGAGATTCTAATTTTATTTCCCTTACAGGTCACTGGCTTTTTTCCCGCTAGATGACCAACGAACATTTCTGTCTTGAAAGCCCAATAATTTCAGGAGCATATGTTCCGTCATCAGCAAGTCCAAGTCTTCGTTTCCTCCTCCGGTTTCTGTCTTTGTATGCGCATACACACAGGCACACTTTGTTTTCAAGTAGAGACCATCAAAATTCTTCCTTTAGAACAACACAATATTACTTTCTTCCCACTTCTGCTCATTTGGGTAATCCCTAGAGAAACTATGGCACCGTGTATGTTAATGCAGGTTTTATAACTTATTAGTGACCCGTTGCCACCCAATTTTATTTTTTACTTCTAGAAATTAGCCCTGAATCAGCAATGATTTGGACTATGGCCTTTCACACCGTGAAGGGTATCCACTTTGTTTGAAATATGCAATACTTTCATCTTTATCCTAAAATTGTCACTTGTTCCAAATTTTGGGGTCTGATACATACCTTGCTGTAGCAAGTGTGCATGGCCACATTGTAAGATTGTGATTGGGTGTTGCATTAAGAGACAAAACACAACTTGACCTCTAGAGTTTTGAGTTAGGTAAAATTCATTTAGAAAGGCATCGATTATATATATTCACCCAACCCACTGGTAAAATATAGTGATTCGTTTTTCTGAATTACTCTGTGAAGAGCCACTCTTGAAAACGCAGAATGTCAGGAAACTGTTCAGAGAATTGGCAGAGATGGAGACATGAATAAGTATATAGATTTCATTGCATGCAGAGAAAAATAAGTAATATGCATAAAGAATGAGGCAAGGATTATATAATTTGATAATTATATGCTTAGACAGAAATATGACTTTAAAACTGAGTTTCTATCACTTCTGCTTTTTATGTGGAACTGATTTCAAGCTGTTCTTTCTAGAAAGTCTGGAGTCTCAGGAATAGTGAAAATGGTTGAGAGTCATATATCAAACATGAATGGAATTAATTGTGATTATCAACATGTTGGCCTTGTTCGTGTTCACCCTGTAATTTCCACTATCAAATATTTTAGGTGGGCAGGTCACTTTTGTCGTGTAACCTATTTCCATGACATGCATAATAATGAGGGGATTCAGTGTTTGAAACCAAACATGCACTCTTAAATGCCACATGTGTCCATGTAAACACACACTAGTGTAGAAAGCAGAAGTTGGGCCCCTGTGGTAGTGTAGACAGTGGTCTCCCTGAAAGTTCTATGAGGACGGGTCACCATGGTAACATGATGATGCCCAACTGCCTTCCCTTCCAACTGTCACTCTGTGTACTGAGAGGAAAGAGGTGAGACCTTCTTAGGCTCTCACACCTCAGATCCTAGTGATGGGAAATCTCAACTGCTGTGGAGGTACGTTCCCAATGATCGCCTGAATGCTGCTCCTTCAGCAGGCTGCTCACCTTTTACTGCAAATATTTTCCTCATTTTTTAAAGTCCTTTCCACCATTCCCAATTTGACTGTGGAGTGATCAATTCATCTGTAGTTTACTTGTATCACTTAATTGACATTTCTGATTCTTCCAACCAGAGGGCTGACATTTATTTTCCTAAACTTAGAAAAGTGGAGCATTTCCTAGTGCCAGTTTTGCACTCATTCTTCAAGAGAATAGATCAAGCGCAGGCACAGACACGCCGCTTTCACTGGGTCTGGGTCAGGGAAACTTCTCTGACTGCAGTTGTAAAATCCAACACCTGACATCAGCAGTCTTAGTGCAGAGGTTTTAAGAATAGATGGACACAAGATGGTGGGAATCCATGGGTTGAAGTGCACAGGGGACGTGACTGTGTGGGTTCTTCCTGGGAGGTCAGTGCGACATGCCCTTGCCTCGAGTGGGTGCAAAGAACTAGGATTACGAGGGTCTGGGTAGTTCTCAGGGAGGGTCACTGGCTATGACTAAGTAAGGGACCCTCTCAGAGGAACGGGACTCTGCCCCCTGCTTCTTCCGGGTCGGGTGGGATGAGGCGGTTTTAGAGGCTGTGATATAGTGAGGGGGTCCCTGGGCAGGGAAGCGGACACTCAGAGCTGGTGCTGCCACTTCCCCCTCTAAGTCAGGCCTGATTTCAGGCTTCCCAGATGAGTGCTCACATCAGTAGTCTGCACACAGTGGAGGTTTGAGCCATAATTCATTGAACTATCTACCAAAGCACCAGCACAGACGGCTACTTTCCTGGGTCATGTGCATGAACTGCTCATCCAGAGTAGGTCACTTAAAGGGAAGCTAGTTTTTGGCCAAGTGGTCACATGGCCGTCGACCCAGAATGTTCTGAGCTGGCTTGGGAGGCACACAGACCTCTGGCCCCTCAGCGTGGTCACCTGATCACGGGGAAAGCTTCGTGTGGAACACTGATAGTGTGAAGACACTGAGGAAGGATGGCCCAACGTGCGGACTTTCCCTGGTCCTTCAGAGGGGCTTTGTTTCGGGGAAACCTCTGTATCTGTGTCAAGGCTCAAATAGGGAAGGCAGGGCTGAGTGATGAGTGCGGACTGTGCGTAGTTCTGTCACCTCGTTCAGGGCGTCACCTGCCACCCACTGAAACTTTAGGCAGGAGGAAGGGAGGGTTGGTGTGGTTCAGGGGTCCAGGGCACTATCTCAGGTGACCCAGGGCTTGTGATTTCTGTGCCCTGAACACCAACCACTACTTCCAGATCCCAACACAGCAGTGTTGCGAGTCTGGGTGACCCACTTGATATCTCTAAATGCTTGTGCCGTTTGCCGTAAAATATAAGTCAAAGCCCTGCTTTGCCTCTCCTGACGTAGGGCAGCTGTTGTCATCACAGGAGATGATAATGGATACTGTCTGTGAGCTATGAATCATCACACCCTTGTAAAGGAAGAGAAGTCACCTCCCTCCCTTTCTTGCTGTGGAGCCATCCGTATCCCCTCTCTCCATCTAACCACACCATGGGTCTATCTAGCTCAGTCTTGCTGACATTCAATGAGTAGACACTCTGAGTACTTACATTCCACCAGCTATTTGTTTTTCTGGAGGATTTGTCAGTATTGTGTTCTGCCTCATTGCAGAATACCAATAAGGAGGTCGTCCTCACATTCCCGCATCTCAGAACAGGCACTGAGGGCCAGAGGGGTCTCTGTAACTTTCCTTGAGTGGTGCAGCTTTAAGTAAATGTCTGTGTGGGATCCTGCCACGTGAAGCATGAGAAGGAGCCAGTCATGTGACAATCTAGGAGCGAAACCTGCTGGGCACGGACAGCAATGGATCGTGTGGGTTCATCATTTTATTCTAATGTCTTGGAATGGTCAGGAAGCAGGAAGAGGGCTAACCAGCATCAAACCATTTTTATATTTGTTGTTTGTGTGGAAAAGAAATAAACTGTGCATGGCAGATGCCTGGTACATTTGAGATGGTTAGTAAATAAATGTTCTTATCTCCCTGATTAGAATTTATTAAACTTTTTTGAAAAGTTGCAGAACTATATATAACGTTTTTCCTATTATTTATTTAAATATAATTTAACGAAAAGCTTTTCTTACAACTTTGTCATTCTATTTAATCATTTTTTTCTATCAAAATTTTTATCAAATAAGAGTTTGGTTTTTCCAAGCTCTTGTTGACCTAGATGAAGTAGGTTCTAAAATGTTCTATTTAGACTCAACAGGACATACACCAAGGTTTCTTACCATGTCAAGCAAGTATCTTGTTTTAACACTAAAAAAAAAAAACAAACAAAAATAATGTATCATTAGAAATATTTCGAAGTTATAGGAAGTACACTTTTCAAGGTATTAGTTCGGTGTAAGGGTAATTGCAGTTTACAAGGTTTAAAAAAAATTGCACAAACTGCAGTATCATTTGTACCAACCTAATATTTGCTTAAATACCTATTTTTCAAAAAGTCCATTTCCTGCAGATTATAACATTAATATTGTTATCCTGAATTGTTAACTAGAGATTGCATGAAGTGTCCATTAATTACTAATCATCTTGTTTCCTAACCCCTTCAGCCGAGCATTGAAGTGGAAGATCCTGTTCCTTACAAACCTATAGGAATGGACGATGTGCAACCCTTCAGACCAGGTACACTTTGTAATACCAATTTAATTTTGGGAAGGAGTACGCAAGGACATGTGACATGCTTGCAGTCTTCTCTTCCTCAATCCTTTTTTTTGTTACAAATTTAATGGAAGGATTTGACATAAATAACGTGATTTCATTGTTAGTATCGGTGTTTGAGAAAAGGTATTCACAGGAATAAGAAAATGAGATTTTAAAACGGTGACTTCACTAAGATAGTTCTCCGTTTGTTCGATACCCTAAATGTCCCAGTTTGGAACCCCTGTACTTAATAGGGGTTCTCAGAGGTTAATAATCAAACTGGAACATACTTCCAGTGTTTCAAATGGTTATTTGAATTTTGAAGTTTACCCAAGTAAGCCTCAGTTGCTACCATGTCAATTGTGTTTTAACTTTACTTCCTCTTAGTGTTGTGACACTGATGGTCTTAAGCCAATCAGATGTTCTGCTGAGCAGACACTGGCTATGTCTGTACGTGCGCCTATGGTGTCTTCAATTATTAAAAATGGGAGAAGTAATTAATGGTAATAAATATTTGGTAGACACAATCTTTGAAAATAGGAATTCTGAAGCTTTTGTGCCTTGGGATGCTTTTATGCGATTAAAAATTATTGAGAATTCCCAAGAATATTTTTAAGTCGGTAGTCTCCATAGATAGTTACAATATTAGAAATAAAAAGTGAACAATTTAAAATACGAGCACACACAGTCATGCATTCCGTGAGCCATTGGAGCTACGACCCAGTAACCATAGAGCTATGATGTCACCATCAGAGCTGTGATATCACGGCTGTGGAAAACTCTACTGTACACTTAGAAGAGAATGAGAGTGAAAATGGCAAATGACATTCAGTATTTCTGTGAAAATAGCTTTGACCTTTTCGAGCCCCTCGACTGACAGACCCTGGGACTTCACGGATTCTCACATGACATTGGAAACCACCGTTTTAAATGATGTACGGGCTTCCTGGATGTGAAGTGATAAAAGAGCCTTTAAAGCTTCACTTCTACAGTTGTTGTGGTTTTCTTTCACTTGTCTCATAGATTTAAGCTGAGATTGTGTTTAAAAAGCAAAAGGAAAATGTTTTGTTATGTATTTGTTTTCTGTCTCATGGTGCCCTGTACTCTTTGGAGCTCATGGGGACCTAGTTTAATTGTATTTTACTTGGAAACAATAAGGTCACCCAAGCCTGTCATTTGTCATTTGAATTTCAGTTATCTAAGGCTTAAAAAATGAATTCTGAAGATATTCGAACATTTAGAAAAGACCATTTTCTTTTAATAAGTAGTTTCTTATTTGGAATTGTACCATTCAATGAAAGTTTTTTTAAATCCATGTTTGTCACGCATATTTAAAATTAAGATAAGCGGTTAGACGTAAATTTTGATAATGACAAAAAATTTTACACCCAGCACCATGTTAAGTATTAAGAAGAAAAGCTTTAATTGGAAACACATTACATAAAAGAAATTGCTGAGTGACAATAGTTAATTCAACTTAACTAACGTGAATGGCAAGTATAAGACACCTAAAATAAAATGAGCACTGAAGGAGTAGAGTGTTTGGGAGAAAGGAGGACGTGGGACTGCTTCTCTGAAGAAGGAAGTTTTACAAGATGGTCAACTTTGTGTTATTTTTACCTCCTCATAAACGAAAATTTTATTTTCAGATTCTTCCAGCTGGGATTCTACTTCTTTGACTTTCAATCATGGAACTTGTCAAAGATCCGGGAATTCCAAATTTGGTGATAAAAGGCCATTTGCCACGCACTCAATGAGAAAACCTCTGTCAGCATCCACAGAGTTTGGACAGATGACCATCATAGACAAACGAAAGACTCAGATTGTAGGTGTGTTTCTCTGACATAATTCTTCGCTCCGTGAATTGTGTGAATCACAGCTACAAGAAAACAGAGAAAGCAAAGAAGGAAATAAAAAAAAAAAAAACAGAAAGAGTTCAACCCTAGCCTACCACTGTGTAGGTTGATCGTAGTTATGAATTTCCTACAGTCATTTGTAGCAAAATCTGCTTTATGTTTACGCAACTCACAGCCAAATAAAATAACTTTCAGGAAGACATTGGCATTCTTCCTCAATCAGAGTAACATAAGGAAATAAGAAAGGGAATAAGAAGAAAGTGTGATTCCATTTAGACTAGTATTTAGCGTACACTGGGGAGTATATATGCATACATGCACACATATATAGGTACATATGTATATATGTATATATTTATATATATTTGTGTATATGTGTATGTATATATATATTAATATATAAATATAAATACACACACACACACACACACACACAGACATAGAGGAGAGGAAGTAAAAGTTCTTCATGTATTAATTGCCCACCAGTTGTATGAGTAACATTCACTCTACTATAGTCTTCAGGGGTGTTCCCAAAGAAATATTTTTACATCACTTCAATCTGACACTTTCAAAGTTCTGTGTTTTTCTATTGTGTATTTACAATGTATTTGACTTTTTTCTTTTAACAGTGGATGAGTGTTCTCAATGCGACCATGCAAGCAGGTAGGATTTTATGGATTTCTAAAATTGCATGTTAACTAAGAGACTGCGGAGAGAAGCCAGTAAGCTTTAATGAGTGTTCTGCTCTGGGCTAGACCCTATACTATGTGCCTAATATTGGTTATCCCAGGTCGTCGGCACAGTAGATTTGCAAAGTAGCTGTGCTGTTCGGCCGTTTTTATTCATTAGAGGAGTGTGGTTCCAGGAGGTGGATTAATTGACCCTTGGTTCCATAGTTACCAAGTGGCTGACCCGTGGTGTGACCTTCAGCCTGCTTGGCTTCCCAAGTCCGTTCTCTTGTCCCTCAGCCTGTACTGAGAAGTGCCTGGACAGGTCTGGATTCAAGATTCAGGTGCACGTCAGGTGGCCTCAGAGAGTCCCGTTTAGTGATGCCTTAAAGCTGATTTCGAAGTTTCCTATCAAGCCCAGGTAGCCCAAGCTCTGTCTTAATGTACTTGACAATTGCAGCAGTCACGAGAACCTTGTTTTCACCATCAGTGTTAAGGGCAGATGTCAGTTCGCTGTGGCCACAGAACCACAGGTTGTACATAAGCAAGACCTAATCAGATAAATGTTTTCAGGGATAATGCGATGTACCCTTCTTGAGACGAATCGTTGTTCTGTAAGTGAAGATCATCTCTGTATAGACTGTTGTGCTAATTCAGCACAAATTGAGAGGATATTTCTAATTGATTCCTCTACTTACTGACTCCTCAGCCTGTGTTTTCCTTCTGGCTAATACCTTTACCTTGTTCTAGGAAGTTTTTTTCTCTTTTTCCAGAGTCTTTCTTCCTTCTTCCATGACTTTTCTTGATTTTTTACCTTTTTCTCTGCTTTACTCGGGGTAGTTTTGTTGCTGTTGTTATGTTATTTTTTTTTCCACTTTTGCCAGCTAAGTGTTCTCCATTTTTCTTGACAGAATCAAAGGTACATAGAATTCCAGGTGTTGAAGGAATGTTATCATTCAAACATTATCATTATTATTCAAAACACCCCTAGTACTTCATGCTGCCATTAATGTTTTGGTCAAGTGGTTGATCACATGAGGAGTTTGAACTCCAAGAGATTGAAGTGACTTATTTGACTACAGTGAGTGATGAAATGAGATTAGTATAGGTTTCTAAGCCCAGTACACTTCCTTCTTTATCATCCTTTGGGTGAGTGTTTTAATTATGGAAAGCTCTAGTGAATGCAATGGAAGAGGCTAAGAATGGAATTAGCAGGGGAATCCACGTTTCAAGAGGAACAACACAGGTTGGGATAGGAATAAGGCTCTTAGAGCAGAGATTAGACATCAGTAGAGGGAAAAGAGATCAGAATGGTAGGGTATGACAAGGTAAAGAGAAATTACAAGAAGGAAGGACACAGGATGTTGGTAGTTGTCTAAAAAAGCAGATTAAAATAAGGGGCTCAAGGGCGTCCTGCCTGAACAGGTTGCTGCTGTTTTGTTTGTTGAATTGGAGGAACCAGCAAAATGTAAGGTTTGTATGAAAACATATTAAACCTTTGAGCCTCTGGAAACATTCTCTTTATAGCAAGTAGGAATGTGGTATCATCCACCTGCACCCGAAATTACAGAGGGGGTCCCCTTGAGTCCAAAGGCACTGGAGATTGCTGAACTACATAGATCTATGGCCCACGGCAGGTGTCTCGTCACCTCCACCTCTTTTCCCAACGCGCTGATGTCCTTCCCATGGAGATGGAGGGTTGGGCAGAGGGAGGACTGATTGTGAAAACAGTAATGGAGTTGGGTAGGTGGTAACATGCCTGTGTTGGGAGTGGATGACTGAGGCTCCATTTAGCTTGTTTTCCAGGAACAGCGAAATAGAGAACTCCTACTGTGGGTCATTTGAGCCCAACCTTGTTTCAGGAGTCTATGCCTTCGTAGGCTGAAGTTTTCAAGGTTGGAGATTGCCAGGAAGCTGTGCGGACAAGTGATCTGGAAGTGGGGAGGCTAACAACATACATATTTGTTCTTTGACTTTTGTACATGTAAGTTGCAAACATTTCATGCATTTCAGGGACCTCACTGTAGTGTTTTTGAGTGAAAACAAGGAATGGGGTAAGTTTAGTAACTGCTTTCTATGTTAAAGAAGCAAGACTGCCGTTTGTGACCCACACAGATTAATCTTTGAACCAGGGACAGACCGTGGAGAAGGCTCAGTGTATCGTTCTACCTTGGTTTAGGTCATTGCTTTTGTCTCGGTTCAGGTTCCTATTGTCAGCTATTAATTGCGTTTTCAATTCAGCCTTCAGGACTTTTGGTGAAAACAAGGTACTCTCAGGTGTTGCCAACATGTTTGCTGTCATTCTTTGTTATGGAAACTTAGAGTGTATCTTCATTAAATATTGCACGAGTTGGGAGTGGTGGAGGCAGCAATAGATAACTGATAGCTTTTCTAGAACATCGTCTAAATTTTAATCATATCAAGAAACCGCATTTCATATGCAGATAGCTGAATTTTACTCCTTTTGTTGTTGTTGTTGCTGCCTTTGTAAAGAAATGAATTCACTTGTTTCTGTTGTGTATCTTTCCCCGGAAATCTTTCCTGGAAACCTGGCAGTGATGATTCATGGTCTACGTCAGACAATGGACTCTTCGATGTTGGTACCAAGGTAAAAGGCTCCTGTGTGAAATTAACTGTTGTGCTCTTAATTTAGTTTTGTGTAGCACCGAGTTGTAAAATTTAGCAGTGCTCCACCTATCATTTTTTTTATGTTTGTTATGGAAAATTGGTCAGCGTGAACCATTTTATAACATATGACCATTTGACGCTTCATTGTTTTGTTGTTGTTCTTTTAACTTTAGTAAGTATCGAAGATGGGAGCTGAAAAAAGAAGGGTCTGGGAAATGTATAGTGATAGTAAAATTCTATAGGGAGTTTTCCCACAGTGACGGAGATATGCAATTTGGTTAAAGGTAAGGATTCTTAATGTGACTTTTACGTTATACCAGCATGACTTTTATCATACTCGTGCCGAAATGAAATCTTTAATGGATTCAGGTACTCATTGTAACAGTCATGAATTCTTCCTGATACCTTTCAGTTTTAAAACTATATAGCATATGACATATAGTTTTATTTTTTTACGCTTTGTATGTTGGTATGGTATACTTGTTAGGAGGGAGTGTTTTCTCCATTATTTTTTCACTTACATCCCGTGGACATTCCATATTATTTTATATTAGTTTCCGGTTTACCAGGTTCATCATTTAGACTTAAAATAATAGTAGAAGTTTTGAAAGTTTAGAATTCATGTTCTCTATCTCAAAACCCAATTACAAAGGGATTCCACTATGTTCTAAATCATTGCATTGTGAATATATTTAAATGTCTTTATCTAATTGAAGAGTATATGTTTTGTATAAAATAATAACCAATTTGCAAAGCAGAGGTTCTTTTTTTTTCAATTTTAGTGTTTTAATGGCGTGTTTGATTACATGGTTTTTGATGCGTGGGCCCCTGCGTCCGTATACACAAGAGCGACACAGATTTTCATTTAACTGATATGCTGAAATACTCCATCGTCAAATCAACACTTGTTCTGTACCTATTCTGTAACAAGCATGATCTGATTTAATCCTCTGAATAGCTTTGTCAAGGAAGGGAATCCTCATGTTCAGAGATAAGGAAATGGAGTCCAAGGCAATCTAGGCAGCATGTCTTGCAGTAGCCAGGGAGAAGTTTGAGGGTTTGATGCAAAATCCACTTGGCTCCAAAGCTGATGATGCTCTTAGCTGCTCCCTATAAAAACATGTCCATGAGATTTTATGCCCATTGACCATGATGCATTGACCAAAGTAAAGAAAGGATCTGTGTCTGCAAAAGACAGGATCATTTCTTTACTCTGGTCAAAAACAGAGATTCTTAAAAACTACGTAATAAAATATCAAATTTCAGAAAGTTTTTAGTTTTAAATGTAAAATTTTTCATTTCTGTTACAGTTGACATTCAATGATGTCAGCCTCAGGAGCACAGCATAGTGGTTAGGCATTTATATAATGTGTAAAGTGGTACCCTGATTAGTGTGGTATACCTGACACCATACTTAGTTATTACAGTGTTATTTACTATATCTTCGTGCTGTACTTGACATCTACATGACTATTTTATAACTGCCAATTTGTACTTCTTAACCCTTTAACCTTTTCAATTTGTTCCCCAATACTCTTCCCTCTGGGCAACGATCAGTTAGTTCTCTGCACCTATGAGTTTGTTTCTTTTTACTGTGTTCATTTATTTTTTTTTACATATCACCAATAGGTGAAATCATGTGGTATTTGCCTTTCTCTATCTGACTTTTTTCACTTCGAATAATACCCTCTAGGTCCACGCACATTGTCGCAAATGGTAAGATTTTGTTCTTTGTTTACAGCCAAGTAGTATGTCGTTGTGTATATGTACCACTTCTTCTTTATCCACTAGGATGGATACTTCAGTTATTTCTTTATCTGGAGTATTGTAAATAATGTAAATAGAACCATACAGATGCATACATGTTTCAAATCAGTGTTTGGGATTCCTGCAGAGAAAAACCCAGAAGTGGGATTGCTATGCCACCTGGTAGTTCTATTTTCAAATTTTTGAGGAGCTTCCATATTGTTTTCCCTATAGAAAGGGTGTGGGCATCCTTATCACTTGCTGCTGAGAAGTATCTTGGATACTAATCTCTGGTTTATAGCTGATATTTAATATGTTTGATACTAACAATCTTAAGTGGATATTAATAATACTTTAATTATAAGAACCTTACATTGTTACAATATGAAGTCTGTATCATATGTATCACAATTGTTTTATGTTACTTACCTAAGATTATAATTTAATTAGTATGCTTTCAAACTCTTATACTGGAACAAATAGGAGAGGATCATAATTTATAGATTTGTTTCAGTGGCTTTACCCTGCCTCTCACGGTCATATAAATTGTATGCTCAATCCAGGAGGTGGTATTTGCATTGTAGTCCATACTCATTATGGACTACACTGAGTGTACATAGGAACGTATACATTATTACAAGCAGAGAAAATGTACTGTTGGCTCTTGGAATTGGGAAAAGGATTTTAGTACTGGGGTTATATTCTAGGCTTAATGCTCCCCATTTGCTGACATTGCCGATAGTTTGATGAATGATTTCAGTGTAACTGGTGTACTCTTACACTGGTTCCACTTCCATTGGCATCCCATCTGTGTAAAATATCAAATTTTATTAGAACATAAAATACAGCAACAATAATAAGGCTAACTGCAAACCCTTTGGTTTTACTGTGTGCCATGTCCTTTTCTTTTACATATGTTCCATAATTTAATCTTCCCAATATCCCAGTGAGGTAGATGCCACTATTGTCTCATTTTATACATGAAGAAACTGAGACCCCAAAAATTTAAGTATTTTGCTCAAGGTTACCCAGCTAATAACTGATGGACTTGGGATTAAAAACCTAGGCATTTTGGCTCTTATTTAGTTACTGCCCATCAAACTATTCCATGACTATCTGACTGCCCCCAAGAGTAGCCTGTTAACTTTCATAATCACTGGACTAGCCTGGTAATTCACGTATGTGAATATTTAAAATTAGAGTTGATGGGATGCTTGGAATACAGTATGTTTGATTTCTTGGGTCATTTGTACCACAAGGTATGATAATTATGTGTGAGAACTCATTCAAGAAAAAGTGCTCCATACCTCATTGCTGAATATCACTGCGGTCACAAAGCTCCCTTTGGGAAGCTGTGCACCAATGCCACCGCCTAGTTCACAGTTCAAAGCACTTCTGGAACTTTTTTTCTGGAATGGCCATCATTGCTGTCATCATATTACCCTTGATGTCCTGAATGTCATCAAATAGTCTTCCTTTCCATATTTTCTTTATCTTTGGATAATGACATATTTAGTCACTGGGGACCAGATCAGGTGAGTAGGGAGGGTGTTGCAATACAGTTATTTGTTTACAGGCTAAAAACTCCCTCAGAGACAGTGCCCTGTGAGCTGGTGCATTGTCGTGATGCAAGAGCAATGAGTCGTTGGCTAAAAGTTCAGGTCATCTTAACTTTTTCACACAATCTTTTAAGCAATTCCAAAGAGTAAACTTGGTTAACTGTGTGTCCAGTTGGTAGAAATTCATAATGAACAGTCCCTCACATATATATAAAAAAAGGGGAGCAACATCATTGCAACAAGTTTGCGAACTTAATTGTCAGATGTCATAGATCATCAGTAAACATAACTTTTTCTTTATTTTAGCTGCAAGAAGCAGGAGCTCGACATCCAGAGGATGCACGATGCACTGAGAAGATACAAGATCACGTGCAAAAGTATAAGTTAAAGCAGCACAGAAAATAACTTGAGTATTTATAAAGCAGATGTGTAGTGTAGTATGACCATTAGATCAGTTATAACAATAAACACATGAGTGTAAAGCTGGGTCAAAATGTCAGCTTTGAGCTACCTTGAAAAGAATAATTTGTGTACATTATCTCTAATTTTGCATATTATGCAAAATTCACAACTAGAAAATAGCACAATTGCCAAATCATGCGCTTTTCAAATTGTAAGATTTTATGTAGTTGCACCTTAGATATTTGTTCAGTGATTATGTGGTATGCTTTAAAGTCAATGTGTGAGAATAATTATGTCAAAATATTCACTTTAGGCTTGCAGCTGAAAATACTGACCTAAGACTGACAAATAAAAAGCTAGTGGGCATAATCGAACAGCTTCTCAGGCACCTGTCAGGTACAAGTTTGGTAAGTGAATCTCTTCATTTCTGTCATACTGCAAAGGAATTTCTGTTTGTCATAGTAGCATATAAGGATATTTTAGACAATAAGAACAGTCTCATTAATAAAAGTACTGTATTCATGTTGATACTACTTGCTGGGAGTAACGTAATTCCTCTTCACAGAGAAAGAAATCTCAGTTCATAAAATTAATGATTTTTGTAGTAAGATTTTTATAGGAAAAGATTGTGATAGTCTAAAGGCAACATTTGATATACACCATGTTTCATTTATCCTTTCGTGTGTACAACATTTGGGTTTTTCCAACTGTTGGCTGTTGCTATTTATGCTGCCACAAACATCGGACTACAAATATCTGTTTGAGTCCAGGCATTTGAGTAATGATTTGATCCAGAATTCTAAATTTCCCTTGAAATCTAAACCCTTTAGTGAGATTTGGAGAATGAATTACTTTTAATGTTCTAATTTGTTTTCTTCATCATTAACGAATACTGGGTCATTAGGCAAATGTTTCCTGAAAAGAATATACTTTTCTCTTTGTTGGATTTTGAAAAAGAAAAGAGATGCCAGTGTAAAAGTAGAAATGAATGCCCAATCAAGTCCTTACATAGTAACATAGTGATTCTAGCTTTGCAAGTTTAGAAACTAATCTTTTTCCATTCACTTGAGTTAATCATAGGCTTTTAAAGATTTAACAGTTCGATGTCAGAAAAGATTGATGTGTCATCCAGGATGACAATTTCCTGATGGACAGTGAAAAACGTGTCACTATCTTTCCTAAGCAGAACAACATTCCGCTGCCATCCTCCTGTCCTCTGTAGGAGAGGCTCCCTAGGATTTCCCATCACAAGATCGCATTGTGACCCCTGAGGTGGACCAATGACATAGATGTACCTTCCAGCTGGTGTCTTTCAGTCACAGTAGCCAGGGCTAAGCAATTTCATTAGACAGTCATGCCCATCAAGGGAAACAGAAGATTGTTCTGATGGTCCTTCTTGTGGCCAAAGAAACTTTGAAAAAAAATTTAGTCTAGACTTCTTGTCAATTAAGTCACATTATGTTGCTAACATACTTTTCATATGAGTGACATGATAATGTGTTGATAAGGAGTCTTACATGAATGTGAGTTCCATGAGTTGTCACATCACAGCTTTATAGAGAAATCTATTATATTAAGGTATCAAAAATTGAAAAATTGGGGATTTGTGGTCAAGATAGCAGAGTAGGTAAATGCCATGCTTGCCTCCTCTCATGACCACATCAAAATTACAACTAAACTACAGAACAATCATCACTGAGCATCACCTGAAGTCAAGCTCAACCAAAGTCGTCCTACCTCTAGGGACATACAGAAGAAGTCACGTCGAGACTGGTAGGAGGAGCAGAAAAACAGAACAAGCTGATGCCAGACCCTTGTGCGACTGTCAGAAGTCTGGAGGGATATCTTGCTTGTCGAGGTCCACTAGGGGTGTGAGAGGTCCCAGCTCCACACCAGGCATCCTAGCCCAGGATTCCAATGCTAGAGAGAGATGTCCCCATAGCTTCTGGCTGTGGAAACCACTGGTCATTCTGGTTGGGTGAGATGAAAAGGATGGCTAGAGTCCCAGTTGATTCTTTTATAGGGCTTGGAATGGGCTTACTAACTGACAGATTCATTTGCCCTGAACTCTAACACTGGGCAGTAGTTCAGGGATATAAGGGGAGGAACTAAGTTTTTTGCCTTTAGGGTGCTGGCTGGAGGGGAGCTTCTTCCCACACAGAGGTCCTTGTAGAATCCATTGTTTCTGTACTGATCCATCACCCGTCGCAGTGTGAGACATAGACGGCCTCCATCACTTGAGTCTACATCAACCTGGCTAACACTGTCCCTGAGAACAGTGATTCCCTGAGAACCTGCCCCACCTAACTTGAGAGCCAACCCAAGCTTCTTCCAGTGACTTTTCCAAAAAAAAACATCCTGTCTTGGCTCATGCTGCAGACTTGCCTAAAATCTCTCAAAGGTTCACAAAACCTAAACAAGCGTTATGTGGCCTCAGCTGTCCTTTACTTCTTGCTGTGTAGACCCAAGATGGCACTAATGGAAGCTGGCTATGGTTCATAACTGGAACTCTTGAGGCACCTCCAAAGCCGGTGCAGGTGGCAGCCATCTGCATCCTGCTTTGTGGTCAAGCTAGGTGGCCCTCGCAGGACATAGGCTGCGGCTGAACTAGGCCTGTGGCCGGGCCACTTCTAGGAGTCCCTAGGGCTGACATACCTGGTGGCCATCTTTGGACAGAGCAGGAGCATCACCGCTCTGGTGCCTCCCAGAAAGACACAACCAAAGTGTACACAGGGCAGACACCAGTGCCCTGCTAAAGCAAATCCTGCTCTATAGGGGCAGCCCCTGCCAAAACAGCTCCTCCACTGTAGTCATGGTCAGTCCTCACAACCACACAGTCTGACGATCAATGCCTCCCATTGACATACAAAGAGCAACAGAGGCTGCACTACAACAGGAGAGCACAGAGAACTCACACAAGGGGCAGAGCTGCCGCCCCTGGCTCTGGGTAACAGGGAGGCTGTGCCACACGGCCCCACAGGACACCTACTATATAAGGCCACTCAAATAGGCCTGGGAGACACAGCAGTCCTACCTCATACACAGAAACATTCAGAAGGAGGGAGCCAACATGGGGAGTCAAAGAAACATGCCAACTAAAAGAACAGAAGAAACCTCCAGAAAAATACTGAGCAAGATAGAGACAAGCAATCCATCAGATGCAGAGTTCAAAACACTGGTTATTAGGATGCTCAGGGACCTCAAGAAGAACTTCCACTAAGACATAGGAAACATAAAAATGAAGATAGAAAACATAAAAATGAACCAGTCATAAGTAAAGAATAAAATAACTGAAAAAGCGAATGTCTTAGAGGGAATGAAAACTGACTAGATGAAGCAGAGAATCGAATGAGTGATTTAGAAGATACGGTAGCAGAGAATACCCAGTCAGAACAGCAAAAAGAATCCAAAATATGAGGACAGTTTAAGGGACCTCTGAGAATGTCAAGCATACCAACATTATCATATGGGGTACTACGGGAAGAAGAAATGAAGGAATTCGAAATGTACTTGATAATGACTGATAACTTCCCTAACTTGGTAAAGGAAATGGACATATAAGCCCAGAATTTCAAAGAAGATGAGCCCAAACAGGCCCATACCAAGAATACGTCATAATTAAAATGCCAAAGTTTATAGGCAAATAAAGACTTTAAAACAGCAAGAAAAAAGCAGTTAGTAACCTGTAAAGGAGCACCCATAAGACTAGCAGGTGATTTCTCAAGAGCAACTTTGTAGGCCAGAAGGGATTGGCACAAAATATTCAAAGTGATGAAAGACATGCCTACAACTAAGATTTCTTTACCCAGCAAAGCTATAATTTAGTATCATAGGACAGATCAAGAGCTTTCTGGAGGAAAAAAGAAAAACTGAAGGAGTTCATCAGTACCAAACCAGTATTACAAGGAATATTAGAGGGACTTCTTTAAAAGGAACAAAAAAGGAAGAACAAAAATATCAATCATAAAATAGCAGTAACTACATATCTATGCACAATTACTTTATGTGTAAATAGATTAAATTCTCCAATCAAAACACAGGGTGGCTGAAAGGATAAGAAAATAAGATCCTTACATATGCTCCCTACAACAGACTTGCTTCAGATCAAAAGACACAGAGACTGAAAATAAAAGGATATTTCATGAAAACAAAATAAAATTTAAAAAGCTGTGGGAGCAATACTTATATCACACAATATAGACTTTTAAACAAAGGCTATCACAAGAGTTGAAGAATGACCCAGATATCCCACTTCAGAGTATTTATCCAAAGAAACCGAAAAATGCCAATTCGAGGCGACGTGTACATCAATATGTTCACTGCAGGATTCTTTACAATGGCCAAGATGTGCATGCAGCCTATCAATGGATGAATGGATAAAGAAGAGATGATACATGTATGCAATGGAATATTGCTTGGCCACAGAAGGAAATGGGCTCTGGCCATCTGTGGCGGTGTGGATGGACCTGGAGAGTACAGTGCTGAGTGGAGTGTGTCAGACCGAGAAAGATGCACTGTGATTGTGCTTCTAAGTGGGATTTAAGAACAGAACAAACAAACAGAAAAAAGTTCATACATACAAAGAACATTTTGTTGGTTGCCAGCTGGAAGGGGGTTTGTGAAGTGGGTTAAAAGGGGAGAGATTAAAAAGTACAAATTGGTTGTTACAAAGTAGTCATGGGGATCCAGGGTATAGTATATGGAATGTATTAATGATATTGCAATAACAACACATGGCATCAGATGAGTACTAGATAATTTAGGGTGATAGGTGGGAGAGGAGTGAGGAGCAGGGCGGAAAAGGTGAAGGGGTTAAAAAGTACAAATTGGTAGTTACTAAATAGTCATGGGGATGTAATGTAAAGCATAGGGAATATAGTTAATACTATGACAATAACTATGTATAGTGCCAGGTGGGTACTGGATGAGTCAGGGGAATCACTTTGTTAAATTACTTAAATTCTAACCACTATGCTGTACACCTAAAATTAATATAAAATAATATTGAATGTCAAAAAATTGAAAAATTTGTAAGCACACCCAAAACTGATTAAGCTTATACCAAAATAATGAGGGACGATAGGTTCCTAGGGGAAGTAATTAGGATCTCGACAGAATTATCAGCCACCATAAGGTCTACCCTGTAAATCAAAAGTTTAATTACGACAGGTTTCAATGAATTCGATCAATAGCCCCCCAGGTGAGAGAGTACCTGGGTTAAGATATTTGATTCACACAATGTGAGAGGAAGCATCTGGACTGGGAAGAAAGGATAGCTCCAACTGACTTAAGCTGTCAAACAAGATGGTGGAGTGTACTTGCAAAAGGAATTTCAGAACACTTCCATAGGTCAGGTCAGGTCCCAAGGAATAGGAAGTTATTCAATAGAGCAAACAAAAATGGAAAGGCGAATAGTAGATAATGTGAACCTTATGAAAAAACTTATGCATTCTGAGAGAAAAACAGGACAAAGTATGCTGGTCAACATCCTAAGGGTGAGGAGCTGCCAAGATCTGAAAATAACGCTATGTTCACAGTCACAGTGATAAGAATCCCCATGAAATGTACCAGATGAGCTGATCCACAGCAAGTCATGGTTTATGAGTGTGTGGTTGAGGGACACTGTCTATGAGGAGCTCGAGGGGAAAAAGGAAAGTACAGATGACCTCAGTAAAGGGGTCAAGGCTGCCACTGTAGATGAGGGAATGTGGTTTGAAGCACTGGGATTTAAGGAGCTGAGAGCATTTAAAAAGAGGAATAGAAAAGGGTCAAGGCCTGACCACCAGGACTGCTGTTTAGAGATGAGTTGGGCTGAGAAGACTATAGAAAGGGTGTGGGCATCCTTATCAGTTGCTGCTGAGAAGTAAAGCAGGACAAGGACTAAAAGAGATGACCCTGAAAAATGTTTTCGCGCAATTATAAGGACAGAAAGTCAGGCTCTCATGTAAAAGAAGAGATTAAGTGGCGAAAATATGGACCTGGGGATGAGACCACATATTAAAGAGGGTTAGAGTCTAAGGAGAAAAACAGGATGACAGAAAAAGTTACAGGAATCAAGAAAAAGTTATGTTTTTACATAATATAGAGAAGATAAACTTTAAAGAGAAAAATATTTACTAGAAAAGGAGAAATTGAAACCTATGGAAGAACGCTTACAGAGAATGAGAGTCTTCATCTGATGCTCATGTCAGATTATCACAATCTAAGGGGGACTGCACAGGAAGTTTTCAAAGATTATCATACGAAAATGTGATTCCATAAACCCTGTAAAATCTTGAAATGTTGATGAAAATGTCTCTGGGAGCATTTCTTGAAACTAAAATGTAAAGAGAACCACTATTTAAATCTATTCTTTAACACTTAGTATTTTTACATGTAAAAGCCTCTGTTTTTAAGAAAGTTTGGCAATTTAAATTCCAGGAAACCAATGATGACACTGCAAAATCCATTTCAGCTGCTTTAAGAAATGTCATTGTTTTTGAACTCTGTCCTTATTGGCATCAGGTCTACAACTACATTTTATACACCTGTGTACACATATTACTCATGAGCTCATGAGGAATCATATTTTAAAGAAAGAAGAGTGAGTCTCTAGATTTTTAAAATTAACTTTCTTTAAAAATGTTTTTCAAAGTCTGAGGATGAAAAGGAACAATTAAAGTACTATGAGAAGTTAGAATCTCTGCAATATAATATGAATCAACAAAAGAAGAAAAATGATGAATTAGAGACAGAGGTTACCAGGTAAGGTTTTAATATTTCAGATCATGTCAACCATTAATTACTATTTCATTATAATTCTTACTTTATGAAAACCTAAGTACAAATGTATTTCATACCTGTAATTTTCATAATTAAACAAGCTATCCTACTTACAAATTTACATCAGAAACTCACAGCATAGTCAAACTTGTGTGAATGCCAAAATATTATACCTACTTTTGAATGATTCCTAAAACTATAATGACCGTGTCTTTTGCATATACTGTCAACTGCACTCTTCCTGGTCTCCCTTGAATCTTTATTTCTGCAGGATGTCTGTGCTCTCTTTGGTAATCTTTCCTTCTTTTCGTAGTGTTCTTGCCTTCAGCATTCTAACAGTTTAATGTCTAAAAACCTATCTGTGGTATTGTTTAACAACATCAGAATTGTTATTGATTTGGCTTCTATGTTCTTTCTACTTTTTTGTCAGTTATAAAATATGTCATACATACCAAACCATATGTATAACTTAAAAAAGAATGAGATGAGTAATCATCTCACTCAAATAATAATGGAATCTTTCCCAACGTCTGGGAAGCCCACGCGTGGCTTGCTTTCTGTTTACTTGCTGCTTACTGAATGAAGTTCTTTCTCTGATTCTCCTCAGTGTTTTTTCTCCCATGTCACTGTCTTTCTCTGCATTGTTTTGTATTCTCATTTTGTTAACTTTGTGCTAGCAAAGATCTCTTCGTAAAACAGACTCGAAGAGACTGTGACACATTATCTCTCCAATTTCCTTTCTTCTAAAGCCCTGCCCCTTTCCTTTCCCCTCCACTCAGACTTCAGATTTTTCTTTCCGGTTTCTCTTTCTATTTTGAATGATCTCTTGTTGGTACGTACTTTCTTTTCTTCTGGTAGACTGTGGTCAGTAGGCACCGAATGGTATTTTGGTGTTTTTTCAAAACATCCACATATATTATACTTTTCTTCACCTTGGATACTAATCTCTGGTTTATAGCTGATATTTAATATGTTTGATACTAACAATCTTAAGTGGATATTAATAATACTTTAATTATAAGAACCTTACATTGTTACAATATGAAGTCTGTATCATATGTATCACAATTGTTTTATGTTACTTACCTAAGATTATAATTTAATTAGTATGCTTTCAAACTCTTATACTGGAACAAATAGGAGAGGATCATAATTTATAGATTTGTTTATTTTGTATGATAGACATATCATCTCTTTAAATAATTACTAAACATTTACTCTTAAAGAATTTGACTTACTCGTTTTCTACAATTCTGCAGACTGAAGACCCTCTTTCAGAATACAAGGATGCTACATGACAGTCAAAATGGAGAGGTTAGTTTCCTTGGAGATTTAGAACCCAATCAATCTGAAATGGATATTCAGATGGCTAGGTTAAAACAGAAGGTACTTTGTAATCCGTTTGGGACCCAGAAATCACTTAATTTGGGGAAATAGAAACCACTCAATGCTTTGAGCAGTACAATATTGATTTCTCTCTTAATTTTACAGACTCAAGCAGTGAAAAAGATAGCTTATTTTCTATATCATTTTTCTATAAAAGGGCATACTGTTACCTCTCCTATGTCTCAACCCTGGCTAGTGATCTAAACCAAGAAGAACACCGTTGCATGACCCCAAAGCACTGGCTCCAATCTTCATTGAGATATAATGAACATAGCATGCAGTTCAGTCATTTAAAGTATGCAGTGCAGTGGCTTTTAGTGTATTCAAAGCTTTATGCAGTCATCATCACAATCAGTTTTACAACATTTTCATCACCCTGGAAAGTATCTGTGTACTGTTAGCCTTCACCGTGTGCCAGTCTGCCCTTCCCACTCTTCCTAGCCCTAAGGAACCACTAGTGAACTCTCTGCTCCATATTGTGGTTTTGATGTAGTTTTTTCTGATGACTAATGATGCTGAGCAATCTTTTCCCATGCTTATTATCCATTTGTATAACTTCTTTGAAAAACTGTTGTTTCAATTCCTTTGCCCTATAAAATTGCACTGTCTCTTTCTTGTTGAATTGTAAGAGTTCTTTATATATCTTGGATACAAATCGCTTATCAGATATAGGATTTTCAAATATTTCTCCCTTTCATTAGCTTGCCTTTTTAGTCTTTCAATGGTATCCTTTAAAGCACAGAAGCATTTATTTTAATGGAGTCCAGTTAATCTATTTTTTTAAACACTCAATTACGAACTCTTTCATGAGGACATATACCTATGCTTTCTTCTAAGCTTTTATAATTTTAGCTTTTACATTTTGAGATAATTTTTATATCTGGTATGATGTAGAGCTCTAATTTTTTCTTTTGCGTGTGGATATCCTGTTGATCCAGTATCATTTGCTCAAAAGACTATTCACATCCAATTGGATTTTTTAGCACCCTTGTCAAAAATCACTCGGCTCTACATATGAGGTTAATTTCCGGATCCTTAATTTTGATTCATTGATCTATGGATCTGTGCTTACGCCATTACCAAATCAAATGTTATGAGAATGCTTCCCCAGTCATCTTGCATATTACCAGATGCCTTATGGAATAATAAAATGTCAATGTAGGGGAATATCTTTAATTCCACTTCTGTGGAGATGTTTTGCTTCTGGATGGAGCCTGTGGCCCGCAGACCTTGGTGACCTTATGACATGATGGGATATTAGGCTTACAAAGTCGACTCATTCCTTTTGTTTTCTTCATTCAAAACATTAATCTTTAACCCAGTGCCTCCCTTTCATTCCCATTTCCATCAAATGTCGGTAATAGGATCTGATACTTGGTGGACAACTTTCTTCATTTTGTCTATCTCCTAATCCATAGCCTCTTCCATAGATTTCACTGTCTAGGAAGGAGAAGATGAAACCTGGACCATCTGCTTTCCTCTTTAGAAATCTCTCTAATCCATCATCTCGCAATTGAAAAGTAGATTCTGTTTGACCCGGTTCTTTTCTGAAACACTGGTGCCAATCTTGTTCTTGGCATAGATCCTACATTCTCAGAAACACATTGAGATGCATAGTTGTACCTTTAGCTTCATATATAATTAATGGAATAAATATTTCATCCCATCCAAAGAAAACATTTCAAGAGTACAGCTGTTAAAATTCAGGAAGTAATTATTTAATCAGAAACAAATAATAGTTTTGTGATGTGAATTATAAAATGTCAAAGCCTTTTTGTGTGATACGGAGAAGCATTTCGGTATAAGATACAGAAGACATGGTCTTCCCTTCCCATACAAACAAGCTTGATGTACGGTAAAGGAGAAATTGTATTTAAATAGTGCCAGAGGACACTATGATTGTTTTACTACTGAGATTAAAAATGATTCCATAATGCTCTCTATTTCCTCACTGAGGAAAAGGAAGTGAAGATTGAGTACTAGATTGATGAATAAATATTGAAAGCTGCCTATGTCTTTTAGAATTTTAGGGAATGGAAATCAGGAAAAAGGTTTGATTTTGGTTATTAACTGGATATTTCTAGTTTTACAACTATCATACTAGAAATCATATGTCTCCTTGCCTGTCTTCCTTATCCCGTACTTTGAGGGAAGCTTCTAAAGATCCCTATCTGCCTAGCTGTCATTGAAGGGAACCCTTGAGAAACTTCTTATGTCTTTCTTGTATTCACTGCTTCTTCTCTTTAGCATTGTGTGTCATTAATAAGTCAATCTCCACATTACTTAGATTACACTATAAAGGAGACTAAAGGCATAACTCGGAGATATTGCAGATTTGGTTCCAACCACAGCAATACACTAGTAACCCAATAAAGTGAATCACAAGAATTGTGCATATAAATTTATTTTACACTAGTCTGTAGTCTATCAAGTGTGTGGTAACATTATGTGTAAATAAACAGTGTACATACCTTAATTAAAAAGTACTTCATTGCTAAACTGCCAAACAAAATCCAACTTTGTCGGAAAAGTGGTATTCATACACTTGCTAAATGCATGATTGTCCAAAGCTTTCAATTTGTAAAACATAGTTGCAAAACAGAATACAGCAAAGTGCAATAAAAGAAGATAACTGTAATTAATAACTTATAAGTTACGTTTACTATTATCTCTTTTTTTAATCCAGAAGGTGTGGCTATTTTTTCCTTAACTCTCCAATGGAGTGGTTGAAATAAACAACAGTTATTTGACTCACAGATCCATACTTAAGAAGAGTGTGGCCAAGGCCATCTGTCTCCGTTCCCCTCAGCTTCAATTGGGGCAGCTCGAGGGCTGGAGGCTGGAATCATTTGAAAGTTTGTACAGCAATGTGTCCGGTAGTTGGTGCCTACTGTTGGTCGGCTCTCTAGCTGGGGCAGAGAGCAGGAACAACTACACCTGAACACCCGGCTCGCATTGTGGCCCGAGCCTCCCCACAACACGGGGCTGGATTCCGAGGTTCAGATCCTCAGAGACATAACCAACAGGAGCTGTGTTGCCCTTTGTGAAGGAGTCTTGGAATTCACACGGAATGTCTTTCAACATATTCTGTTCATTAGGAGCAAGTCACTAATGTTGACCCATATTCTAGTGGTTTTATGCAATGAATATTTCAAAATTTACGGACTCATTTAAAAACCACCTTGATCTATCCACTGGCCACAATTCTTTATATTCCCCCCACATGGAAAATACACTCTTCCCTACACAATACTCGCCACAAGTCTCAATTTAATGGCATCAGGCTCAGGTTCGAATCTAAGATTTTACCATCTTAGTCTGGTGCAAATGGGGATGAAGGGCCTGGGTTTTGGTTTCTAGGATAAAGCCCCTTGAGGACAATTCCTTTCAATATGAAAACATGAGAAAGGAAGAGACAAGTTATCTACCACCCACACACCCAACATTCTGCTCGACTGCTGAAGTTTCCCCTGCAGAAATAGAAAGTGGAAGGCACGTTAGTCCATAGCAATTCTGAAATACAGCCTGATGTGTGCTGTCCGTTCTTTGATTAGGACTTAGTCCTAATCATGCCAATGCTTCTCCATGGCCCTTTGCTGTCCCCTGTGAGCTCTTTGTACTGTCCTTCTCATAAGAAATGACCTGTGCTTGCAGCTCTTCCCTCAGCGTCATTCCTCCACTCAAATGTCTAAGACCCACAGGCCTCCTCTTATTTTTCACTCTCTTGGTTTCTATTAGTCCAAGGTAACAAGGTGGTTTTTTGCTACTTGGTTATCCTAAAAACGTGGAGTTGCGTGAGAGTTTATTGGGGTTCGTGCCATTAGAAAAGCCACCGTCATACATCGTTTTGAGATAAGCTCTTGGGCTTCCTGTAGCTGTTGTAGGACCATGCCTTTAAAATTCTTTTCCTCTGAAAAGCCTTCCAGGAATTTAAGGCCCCACCTTAACTCTTTCGAAGTCTTGAGGAAGGCTTTACAGTCTTGTCCTCATCCGTAGATCATGTCTTCCTGGGAGCACAGCGAATTTGATCTTCACTCAGAAGCCATTTCTTTATTTTAGCATGATTTGACAACAGGGCATGTGGGAGAGGCTGTAATTGGGAAACACATTTGAACACAATAAGTCCTGGTTCCTTTACAGTTCACAGTCTTTCGTTAGCTCATGTATCTCATGGGTTTTACTTAGTTACTGCACAGCAAGAGTCCTCTTTAATCCGGATTTCAGACTCATTTTCTTCACTAGCTGAGAAGTCCTTGCGGCCAGCCTCTTTAGGGGCCCGCAAGCCCCCAATAACCGTCTCTTGGAGGCTCTTGTGGGTGTCGTTCTCATTCTTCTCCACATCCTTTCGGGTTCCACCTACCTCCTGGTGGAAAGGCACTCCTACAGGTTTTAGATTGCTTTTCTTTGTGGCCTCACACCATTTTGAATATCAGTATCAATGCCAGTTGTTCATTGCTGCTCAAGAAACCAACTCAAAAGCTAGTGGCTCAAAACAGCATCTGTTTTGTTCACCAGTAATGCAGTTGAGTGAAGCTCAGTGAGACTAGCTCATTTCTGTTCCACTTGGCATCAGCTGCGTTGCCATGAAGCTGCGAATGAGAATCATCTAAAGGCTGTTACACACACGTGTAGCAGTTGAAGCGGGGTTTTGGCCGGGACGCCCACTGGGGCCGTCTCAGCGCGAACATCTGTAGGAGGCCTCACTGTGTGTCCTGGGCTTCTTCATCTGCACAACATGGTGGTTGGGTTCTCAGGGCGAGCTTCCCGAGAGAGAGTCAGATGGAAGCTGTATCACATTTTCTGCCGCAGGCATAGCATTCTCACAGCAGTTCTGCCCTATTCCATGCACTAGAATCCAGTTACTTCCTAAGGCCAGCACATATTAAAAGGGAGGGAATTTCATGGAGAAATGTCAAGAATTTGTAGCCATGTTTTAAAAACACTACATCATCCACTCACCTCATCTTACCAAATAAGCATTGTATCTAAGGAAAGTAGTTCTACCCAACTCAGTATCACAGAAATTCCAGCAGATTTGTTGTTGTTATTATTGCTGTTTAGGATGTTCTTGTATATTGTGGAAAGAGAGGATTACAAGATAGCATTATCGAATTAAGACACTTTTTTGTTGGTGAAAAAAATGTAGCAATCATCTCAATAAACATTCACAGTGTGAGATGTGATTTCTCCTTAACCTTGGGAATCATTTCTTCTTGAAAGCAATTCAAATTACCATGAAACATTTGTAGCTGACGGAGGCCTAACTATCTCAAGATGAGTTACTTGTAACTCCCTACAACTTCGTAAGAAATTATGGAGAGTTAAAATGGGGAACAGGTGAGAGACTATCAACTCAGAGGTGACTTACAGTCATTTTATAGAAGAAAAACATGAACCAATCATTCAGGAAATCGTAGAAAATCAAGTACAGATGTTGTGTGGCAAAGTCGATGACAATAAAGGATACATTTTTGAGTCTCCTGGTGCTTTTCTCTTTGTTCTCCATTCTGAGTAATTCAAGTTTCCGCATTCTAAGACTCTACTACAGTATGGATGACATTTTATGGCAACTGAGTTTATTTCACAAGTTGATACTGGTTTGGGGTTAGACTATTCTCAGTCAACTTCCTTCGTAACCAAATCATACTATCTTACTCATTCAGAATGATGCTCTCAAAGCAAAACTGGAAACTGCATCTTCAGAATGTCTCCATCTGTGGGGTGGCCAGTTGGCTCCATGGTTAGAGCATCGTGCTGGTTCCAATCCTTGGTAACCAAGGTCGCTGGTTCGATTCCCACATGGACCAGTTAGCTACACCCTCCACAACTAGGTTGAAAACAATGGCTGGAGCTTGGAGCTGAGCCCCCAGTGGGCGGCCGGCCAGTTGGTTCAGTGTTAGAGCGCAGTGCTCATAACACCAAGGTTGCCGGTTCGATTCCCGCATGGGTCAGTGAGCTGTACCCTCCATAACTAGTAGGTTGAAGAGAACAATTTGACTTGGAGCTGAGCTGCGCATCCCACAACTAGATTGGAAACTGTTACTTGACAGGGAGCTGATGGGTTCTGGCAAAAACAGTGTTCCCCAGTTATAAAAAAAAAATTTGTTTTAAAAAGTTTTTTTATAAAAAGGTATCTATAGCTTATTGAAGAAAATCAATCTTAAACAAGAGTTATTATCTATGAAAGGAGTACAAAAGTCATGTGAAAAAGTAGAGAATAAAAAGAGTGGAGATAAAAATTATTAAACCTCAAAATTCATATAGTCACGAATGTGGTAGAAAAGAGTGAAGCAGAACACAGTAAATTCTGGGATATTGAAGACTGAGCAAGACAGGATGTAGTAGAAAAAAATTTTTAAATCTATTTTTACAGGTTAATTCATTGATTTTTAACACGCCTTAATTCATTTTGCTGCAAATTACGTTTTCGATATGCATAGTGTATGTGATTCTTCAACTCCCCTTAACGGCAGTTGTTTTTATTTTATTTTTTTTAGATTTCTGGAACTAAGGTGGTATTTGCTTCTCCATTTTAATATTTCAGTTCCCATCATTATTGTCACTCAGTTGATGTTTGAGATTTGTTCTTTCTGAAAAATCGTTTGATTTTTAAGACCAATTGATATAAAACGAGACTATTAGGAAATACAGAAAATAAAATGCACCATATTCTTAGATTATTAAGTCATATTGTTCAATTTTTAAAATTAAAATTGATTCTCTTATTGGAATAGTCAGATGAGATGATTCAAAACATTTTCATGATTCAGATTTATTTCATTCTGTATTGATGATAAATATTTTAAACTTCAGCTTTTTTCACATTTAAATTGCCCTCCAAATCATTGACTTAAAACTAAAGAATACAAATAGACTGTAATTATTCAGTTTATAATTATTTTTAAAATGTATCCTTTCTGTTGGCTTTAGGAACCAGCAGCATCTCAAAAAAACGTACACCCGTTAAATGACCATGATGGTGCTTCCGTAATTGACATGGAACTCAGAATTAAACGTCTGGAATCTGAACTCTCCAAAGTGGAAACTTCTCATAAAATAGAATTGGAAGAATATAAACACCTCTACCTAGAGGAATTAAAACTTAGAACATCATTGGAAAACAAACTAAACAAGTAAGTCCAAACAAAGTCAGAGAAAATCAATCGAGCTCATTAATTTGCCTCTAAAGTATAATTTTTATCCAGGCAGATTCCCGAGATTGATAGGAAATGAAAGCTTACTAAATAGTATAATTTTGGAAAATGATGCTAGTGAATAAATTACTTTTAAAATGTTAGTTAGTTCAGGACATTTGCATCTCTCTCCATTTTTGGTTTTACATGATTGTATTTTTCCTTCTCGCGGTTTTCATAGAGTTAATCTGATCTACCAGTCTTTAAGCAAAGTGTTTTCGAAGCTTTATGATTTAGACAACGCTATTTTTTATAAAATTTCTTGCCAGAATTCCCCTAAATAGTTTTTAATGAGGTAACTATTTATTATAAGATAACAACTTAAACCCAAAGGGTTAAGTACTCTGCATATTCTGGCACTTGGTACATGTACTGTCTCCATTGTGCTCTGTGTTATTATCTCTAGAGGTCGCTTTCAGACAAGCTCTTCTTTCTAGTCTTTCTGATGTCCACAAAGGCATATATGTGAAATATAGCAGAGGGTTAACAACATAGGGGTGAGGGTAGTATAACCCAAGAAGTGGCTAAAAAGATAAGGTGGTGAGCCTGACGGGGTGTGTGGAAGACAGAAAGCGCAGAGCCCACGCCCAGCGCCTTGGCCACAGTGTTATATTATAAGCTACATGCCTGCGGAGCGGTTTCATTCAGTAGGATCACCAACCAGGCTCCCTCCTTCTCCCCCAGAGGCTGTTGTTCTAAATGACACCTCAGTCCTCAGGGTAATGAGGGCGTTACCCAAGGGCGGTGACAGCAAAGGCTTGAAAATATCTTGGTGGGATTTTTTAAAAATTCTAAACTCGTTTGCTATGTACGTCTCATGGCAATCCTCAAGAATCTTATTGGTTCAGCCATTGCAGAAGGCAGCAAGTATTATCTGTGAAGCCGTGGATGTCACTGATAGCCCGTGTCCTCCCCTCCCTACTTTGAATTTCTTCTTAGTCTGGCATCCCCATAGAAACATATGTGCTTCTTTAGGGTAATTTGAAACCTATCCTTGTGCATGGTAGGTCTGCCCTGACGCATTTTCAATGTTAAAATGCTGTTTAATGCGAAATTTCTTTTACTATTTATTATGGCAACTTGAAAAAAATGCAAGTCATTCAGGAAAAATAACATTCAAAGCTTTGTGTCTTACAATCTTCACAGTGCTAATGAAAGACTGGCAGAGGCTAGAACCCATCTTCGCGCAAAGGAACAGCCGAAGGAGTTTCTCAGCACTGCTCTTAGGAGGGGAGTCCTTGAGCCACCATGTGTTGGAAGTTTGAATACTGAGTTACTCCTCAGTGGAAATCCTGCTCCAAGAGAAAATTTGGTGATTGCTAAGTCAACCGCACGGGCTTCAAATGACATCATGGGGTATTACTGTCCCAAGGTTAGTTATATTAGCTTCTTTCCCTTGCGTTTCAGATTTCTTTATTTTTTATTTCTTTGATACAATATTGTTTTGTTTTGTCTATATATTCATTGGGGTGATATTGGTTAGTGAAATCATATGGGTTTCAAGTGTACATTTCCATAATACATCATCTATATATTTCACTGTGTGTTCACCATCCCGAGTCAGTTCTCCTTCCATCGCCATGTATTTGACCCCCTTTTCCCTCTTCTACCTCTCTCTCCCCCCTCACCCACTAAGTGTTGTCTGTGTCTATGAGTTTTTGTTTCTTTGTTTGTCGTTGATGAAATTTTGAGTTGTTTCATTGACTAATGCACACGAGGTAAAAGGCATAATTATGTGTGCTAATATGCATAGAAAGGAGACAGAAATTTTACAATCTTTTTTTAAGTCCCTAGAGCTCTCATGTGTTGAGTTATTTATTATTATTTAATAAATGTAACTAAAGTGATACATTTAAAATGCTTGAAAATTTGCCTTTAAATTTTATTTCAGATGTTAAATATCATTGCCTAATATATGCTTTGAGATGCTTTGGCTTCTTAATTGGTTTTAGTTGGAGATGATTCATAAAAATTTTAAAGTTTTGTGCATCCCAGTTTTTCTTCCCCTAAGCGTAAGTGAATGATGCCCGGCCAAACACCTAACCACAAATGGATGTTTATTATTAAATGAAACAGATATAATCCTTTTTATTAATACGGCAAACTTATAATACTGCAGAAAGATTAGTCTCTGTTTTTATGGTTAATGTTATCTTCTAACAAGAGAGTATATCCTTAATTTTTATTTTATTCATAGCACTATCTATTTCAGTGTTTTAAAATGAGTTGCTTCACAGTTGTACATATTCTAAATAGGGACATTAAGCAAATAATTGAATTTTTAAAATGAAGTTCACTTATGTCTATATGTCTTGACAGCATTTGGGTAATTGATGAGTAAGGTGGCAATGCTAGGGAGTCTTTAAGTCACAACTCGTTTTCTTCGTGTGACGTGGTTGTTAAAAATACTCATTCTTGAGTTCTTGACCAGCAGGAGTTCTGTTCGGTTCTGTTTCATAGTTTCCATCTCTTTGATAAAGTTCTCCTCCGGGTCATTAATTTTACTCCTGAACTCATTGAACTGCCTGTGAGTTTTGTTGTATCTCAGTGACATCCTTCATGCTGTTACTTTGTTTTGTTTTACCCTCCAAAATGTTTATTACATTTAAGCAACGTGGAGAATACAGGAAGGAAAGCACAAATCATCTGCTCGGAACAATTGGTCTGATTTATATGCAGCATACAATATACAAAATTAGTTTAAAACGGTTAGTGGAGGTCAAATTGAGGAGGGCTTTAAGTGAGTTTGATTTTTTTTTCTCTAGGCAGCAGTAGGCATAAAAAGGATAATGAAATAATAATTCTTTCATGGGGGAGTATATAATATGTGGCAGAGAGTCTGTTATCTCCGTTGTATTTGAAAAATTAAGTGAAGTATAATGTATGTCGTTAGTTTCAGGTGAACAAGCTTTTCCTGGTTCGTGCTAATCTTTGGCCCTAGAAGTAAATACTGTATGTCTTTTGACTATTGACATATAGTATTTTATATAATATAGTATATAATATACTCAGCTTCTTGCTGGGGCTACAGCTGAAAATAGCTCAGCCCTGTTTCTCTTTGGCCATGACTCAACTGTGTTGAACTGGGTTATTTTAAGCTGAGGGCCACATTGCTGATTGACAGGTGTTATATATGTGCCTGAAAGTCATCAAGAAGTGCTATTTTTTTTTGTTTGTTTGTTTTACTGTGCAGAAAGTAGTTCTGGGTGTCTTCTTTTTTTTTTCAGTGAATGAGTATTATTATTTTTAACTCTTTTTTATTATTAGTTTCAGGTGTACAAAACAATGTAATAGTTACACATTTATAATTTGTATGCCTCACATAATGATGACCCCTCTCCCCTCATCAGCGACCCCTCTGACATCACATACAGCCATTACATTTCCACTGCCTCTATCCCTCAGGCTGTACTCTACTTCTTGTAAACATATATATACATACATGTATATGTGTGTGTGTGTGTATAACAATTGTAGTTAACATTAACATTCATTATTGTTCAGCTTCAGCTTCCGGTGTACAGTGCAGTTGTCAGGCATCTACATCATCTCTGAGGTGCTCTCCCTAATGAGACAAGTGTAATCAGATACCCTACAAAATCTTTACATTATTGATTACATTCACCAAATTGACTTTCGTATCCCCATAGCAATCTTGGGGTTATCGATGGTGCTTTGTAATCCCCTCACCTTCCCCCTTATCCCCACCCCCCTCCCATCTAGCAACCTTCAGTTTTTCCTCTGTGTCTCTGAGACTGTTTCTGATTAGTTCACTCATTTATTGTTTTCTTTAGATTCCACATATAAGTGAGATCATAAGGTATTTGTCTTTCTCTGTCTGACTTATTTCACTTAACATAATGTTCTCTAGGTCCATCCATATTGTTGCAAATGGTAAGATGTCCTTCTTCTTTATGGCTGCGTAATACTCCGTTGTATAAATGTACCACAGTTTCTTAATCCAGTCGTCTACCGATGGGCATTTTGATTGTTTCCATGTCTTGGCTATTGTGTATAGAGCTGCAATAAACATAGGGGTGCATACATTTTTTTGAATTAGAGTTTTGGATTTCTCCAGGTAGATGCCTAGGAGTGGAATTGCTGGGTCATAAGGTAGTTCCATTCTCAGATTTTTGAGATACCTCCATACTGTTTTCCATAGTGGCTGCACCAATCTGCAATCCCACCAACAGTGCACAAGGGTTCCCTTTTCTCCACATCCGCGCCAGCGCTTGTTGTTTGTTGATTTATTGATGATAGCCATTTTGACTGGGGTGAGGTGGTTTCTCATTGTGGTTTTTATTTGCATTTCTCTGATGGTTAGTGAGGTTGAGCATTTCTTCATATGTCTGTTTGCCATCTGTATGTCCTCTTTAGAAAAATATCTCTTCATGTCCTCTGCCCATTTTTTAATTGGGTTGATTGTTTTTTCGGAGCTGAGTTGAGTGAGTTTTTTAATAAAGTTTGGATATATCAATGGCAGATATCTTCTCCCATTCAGTGGGACCCTTTTTTGTTGTAATGATGGTTTCCTTTACTGTGAAAAAAATGTTTAGTTTGATGTAATCCCATATGTTTATTTTTTCTGTTGCTTCCCTTGCCCAAGGGGATGTATCAGTAAAAATCTTACTCCGGGTAATATATGTAAAGTTGCTTCCTATATTGTCTTCTAGGAGTTTTATGGTATCAGATGTTACATTTAAGTTTTTGACCCATTTTCAATTTATTCTTGTATATGGTGTAAGGAGGTGGTCCAGCTTCATCTTTTTGCATGTGTCTGTCCAGGTTTCCCAGCACCATTTATTGAAAAGACTGTCCTTACCTCACCGTAAATTCTTGCTTCCATTGTCGTAGATTAAATGGCCATATAGGCGTGGATTTATTTTTGTTCCGCTTGTGTGTTCACTGTTAACTTGTCTTCTGAGTCGCTGATTCGATTCTCTGACTCATCTAACCCACTGGTAATTCCTTCAAGCGTGTGCTTTATTTCACTTGTTGTATTCTTTAGTTCTAACTGGTTGTTCATTATGATTTCTCTATCCTTCTTTATGTCGTCACTAAGCTCTTTAAACATTCTTATCGTCAGTGTTCTGAACTCTGTCTCTGATAGGTTGGTTACCTCTATTTCATTGGTTCCAATTCTGGAGGTTTCTTCTGTTCTTTTATTTGGGACATGTTTCTTTGTTTCCCCATTCTGGTTGACTCTCCATGTTTGCTTCGATGTATTAGGTAGATCCCCTAGGATGCTCGGTCTTTGCTGGCTTATCTTATGTAGTGTGTGTCCTTTATATCTGACTTGCACCACTTCCCTATTCTCCTGTGCGTGTGCTCCAAAGGTGACCCTGGTGTTGTGTATATTGTGCTGTGTAAAGTTGAACTTCCATTGCTTTTGGCTGGTCAGTAGGTGGGGTTGATCCTAGGCCGCCTAGTTGTGAGACTTAGCTCTGCCCTCGGTGGATGATCTGCTGCGTGAGGGTTGACCACTCCAATTAGACTTGGCCTCTATGGGCTCTTGTGCCTGTAGAGAATTCCCTCTGGGTGTGTCACTTGTAGGTCAAACCCAATAATACTCTGGTTGGGTCTGGAGTTGGTGTCAGGAGGTGTCGAATCTTGTGACTCTTGGGCTGGGCCCTGGTGTAGGGCAATTTCAGAACAAAGCCAATCACCAAGCACAACAGCAACAACAAAGTCAAAACCAAATACACTCACGTGTGAAAACAACCAGTAACCCACACTCAACACAGGCAAAAATATCAAAGATACAAAAACAAAACAAAACAAAAAACGCAGCGCCAGTCTTGGCTTAAGCCCACCAAGTAATCTCCAGGCCGTCCTCTGCTGTACCAGAGAGTCCTCTGTGTATTGTTCAGGCAGAGCCGGTCACCTGGTGCCCAGAGTGACCCTAGGACGGCAGATGTAGATGAGTGGGGCTATCGGGTGTGGATGGTAGTTTCTACAAAGTCAGTGCAGTTTCTGCTCTTGCCTGCACATATGCGCACTGAGAGTAACACAACCAGCCCTGAGCCCAGGTCTCCTGAGTCTTAGGTCACTTCTTCCGTGTGTGTGTGCGTGCGTGCATGTGTACGTGTGTGGTGGGAGATTTCTGAGCTGCTGAAAGCCCAGAGCTGCGACAGCTGCCTACTGCTAACCCCTGGGCATGTCTCGACAGTTGTAATTGCCCTGCCCAGGGCAGGTCAGAGAAGGTGGGGACTGGGGATGGAGGAGTCTTCTCTCTCTCAGCCCAGCAGTGTCACACACTTCCCAGCTTCTTCCCTGGATCGCAGTAGCTACAAACCGGGTCCTCCCAGATCCTGAGCACTATGGGTCCTCTGTAATCTGACACTACTCCTCAGATCAGAGGCCAGCGTGAGTCTCTGGAAGGGTGGGGGTAGGATTGGGAGAGTCGGGGGAGGGGCCCAGGTATGGTGTTTACTTCCTTTGTCCTACCTAGGGCCCAGCTGGAGGTCTCAGCTGAGGTGACTGCCTCAAACTCTGGATATGCTGCTCTCTGGGCAGGGAGATGAGCTGTGGGACACAGGGAAAGAGCCCACCTCCTGGCTCCTGTGGTCTCTGTTCTGTCCTGGCACCACCTGCACCTCCGCAGCCATGGATGCGGGCCACGTCTCCCTTCCCACTTCCCCTGCTCGCCCAGTTTGCCCACCTTCACGTCATCCTCCTCCAAGTCTCTTAGCTGTTCTGTGTGATGAGCAGAGGGCATGACTGCTGTTTTGAAATCTCGGTCACAGAGATCACAATCTTCCGTAACTTTGACTTGGTTTCTGGAGAAGTGTCACCTTCTCTCAGTGTTAACCATGTCACCTTGCTTCTTCATGCTGCTCAGTGGCTTGTTCCTCTACAGGCACATTTGAAGTAGTGAATACTTTCTTATGTAGGTACATTTCGATTTGAACAATTAAACAGGTATATAATTAGGGGTCTTTCTTTTGTTTTCAGTAGATGGTACAAGAGTGTAGTTTCTGTTTTCTCCCACAGGTGCTCCTTGAGTGTGGGAGGTCCAGGGGTGGGGGCTTAGCTGTGGGGGTGGGAGTCCAAGCCTGGGTGACCAGGGAGATGGGTGTTGCAACTGCATCCAGGTCTCCAGGGTCTCTGGTCACCACCACCACGCAGGTGGGGGAAGTGGGTGGTTGAGGGGAGCGTGTTCTTGAGCCCGCTGAGCTGCTACCTGGTTCCCTATGTCTACTGGTAGCACTGTGTGTGGTCGTGAGCCTGGAGAATTGTTTCTGCTGCTGCTACTGGTCCCTGGTGGTGCCAGCACTGCTGCATCTGGAGAGGGGTGGGGGGATGCTGCTGCTGCCCCACTTAGCCTCCCCTGGGCAGTGATGTGGGAGCTGCACCCCGTCCCCTCCACCGCCACTGCCTTTGCTGGGGCTTCAGGCTCAGCCTTGTCCCCCTGGAACTGCAGCTGTGGGCTGTCCCTGTGCTTTCCTCCATCCGGCCTCCCTTTCACATCCAGTGCACCCTCCTTCCCTTTTACAGATGCGTGGTCTTTTAAGGAATCGTAGTGTGTTGAGCAGAAGATCCTTTCTTGGGCTATAGATGCCCGATGAGTTGTAGATATCGTGGAGATAGAAAGGGGTTGTCTCTCTTGACATGATGTTTACATCATTCCAAAGAATATCCATTTTGATCAATGCAGGGTGGTTTGTGGTTTTGATGGTGTTTTGTGGCCTCCTTTTTTTTTTTTTAGTTTTATTTTAGTTTTACATCCCTCACAACGTGAACCCCCCTACCCCCATCCACCACCACCCCGACCTCACACCGAGCCATCACATTATACACATAAAATTATAGTTGGCATTCATTAATGTCCAGTCTCTGGTGTACAATGCCATGACCAAGCATCCACCGCATCCCTGAGGTGGTCTCCCAAACAGGACACATGTCCATCGGACACCCAACAAAATCCCCAAACACTATTGAGTAAGTTCCCCAAAGTAATTCTCAAAAGACCCTGAGACCATCCTGTGGTCACCAACCGCCCCCCATTCCCTTCAAACTTCCCCCCATCTCCAACCCCCTCCCCCCCGCCCATCTAACAACTGTGGCCTTCTTAATGCAGAGAAACATAGCACAGGCCTGTGCTAAATGGGGCTCCAATCTTGTGTTTTCATTTAGCTTCCCCTTAATAAATCATAGGAGAACAAAGCCAAGGATTTTCGGACAGCCCTTCGGCTAAATGGAGTCCAAGTCCTTCAAAGTGGTGAACCTGGAAGAAGGACTGGGTACAAAAAGAAAGTGATTGGCCAACGCTTCTGTAAATTCTTAAGCATGATGCACCATTAAAATGTTCTCAGTGGTTTCACCACAGAAATCAGAAGATGAAAGAGTGTAAAGGCAGAAGCAATGAGAGAGAATATGCTTGTGGACATTTTTCCTTTAATTATTTTTTGTTAGGAAAGAGGTATTTAGTTTTCAGTATTTCCTCATAAATTTTAAAATTGTTTATGTTAAAGTCAATGCCCTCATTCCAAGGCCAACGTTGTTCCCTTGTGAGGCGTTGGGTTGCCCAATCATGCAAGGCTGAATAAGAGATGGAAAAGCCCCACTCTGTCAAGATCCAGAGATAAGTGTCCCAAATCACTAGGGAACACTGGAAAGACTTATGATGTAATTGGGATGATGTGAGGTTAGACATACGTGCACTAGATGGTAAAGAGAAATCTGTTTTGTGTTTCCAATTTCGCTATACTTAACCCCCACCATGAATAATACCTGTGTTGGTTTATATTGTTCAGCCAAATTTGATTCTGAGGAAAAGACAAGTCATTTTAAGGAAGAATTTCCTCAACTTGAGTTTGCTTTCTTTAACTCATGATTTTCTCCTTCAAGTTCCCTTTTCTGTGTTTAGAAATGTTTATGCTTTATAAATTGAGTTTGTTTGACTACTGTTAATAGGACTTGTGATATTAATCTGTCTTTATTTTTAATAATGACTTTAAAGATAATACTTGAGTTAGAAAGCTACTATTTTGTTTCTCATGCTTTAACATTATTGAGCTACATGACAAAGTTTTGCATATTCATATTCTTTGAGTTGTACTCAGAAATTGATGGAATTTTCCGGAATATGAGGTAGTAGCTGGCATAGCACGCTAGCCTCAATAGGGAGACTTATCCCATTCCTGGCCCGCAGCTCCTTGGTTTGATGACCTCAGGTGACCTATATAATCTCTGTGAGTCTTGGTTGCCTCTTATGCAAAATTAGGGACTTTCACTAAATCAGTGACTTTCAGACCTGAAAAATATTCTTTTTATGAAAGAATAGTACCGTTCTTTGAGAAAATTTTTTTTGTTTAATTACTGTGTTTACCCAAAAATAAGACCTAGCCGGACAATCAGCTCTAATGTGTCTTTTGGAACAAAAATCAATGTAAGATCCGGTCACGTCACGTCACATCATATCATATATCATACGCGGTCTTATATCATAGTAAAATAAGACCGGGTCTTAATTAATTTTTGTTCCAAAATGCATTAGAGCTGATTGTCTAGCTAGGTCTTATTTTCGGGGAAACACGGTATATAAAAACAGAGACCAAGGGTGGCCACATGCCTCAGTTGGTTAGAGTGCAAGTTCTTAACAAGGTTGTGGGTTCGATTCCCACATGAGCCAGTGAACTGCGCCCTCCACCGCTAGATTGAAAACAATGGCTTGAACTTGGAGATGAACTATGGTGGGCAGCCGGTTGGCCCAGTGGTTGGAGCACTGTGCTCATAACACCAAGGTTGACAGTTCCATTCCCACATAGACCCGTTAGAAGCAATGGGTTGAGCTTGGAATTGGGCTGCTGGTGGGGAGCCTGTTGGCTCAGTGGTTGGAGCGAGGTGCCCATAACACCAAGGTAACCGGTTCAAGTCCCACATTGGCCAGTGAGATGCACCATCCACAACTAGATTGAAAAAGAGAACAATTTGACATCCTGGAAAAGCAAACTGTTCCTCAGTAGTCCCCAATTAACACAAAACAAACCAAAGCAGAGACGTGTAGAGCTACCTAGCTAAAGGAGGGATGCAGACTCCTAAGCTGTGCTATCCCGTGGGTGTCCCCAGTGGAACCTGAGCTTTCTCCGAGACGTAGTCTAGTGAGAACTGCCAGTAATGAGAAAATCCTTCTAGTTGAAATCCTTTGAATTAAAGTTTGCTGATACATTTTTTTGTGTATAATTTTCTCATCTTTCTATATATTTGATAAATGGAAAAGTATAATAAGACTGCAGATATGTTGTCCTTATTAATGTTGGACTTCAAGCTACTTCCACCATCTGAACACACTCCTCACCTAGAAATAAACATACCGTGTTTCCCCGAAAATAAGACATAGCTGGACCATCATCTCTAAAGTGTCTTTTGGAGCAAAAATTAGTATAAGACCTGGTCTGATATTATTTTATATTACATAAGACCCATTCTTATATTATGTTAAAATAAGACCGGGTCTTATATTAATTTTTGCTCCAAAAGTCGCATTAGAGCTGATGGTCCAGCTACATCTTATTTTCAGGGAAACACGACAAAGTGCTGAAGTAAATATTTAAGAAAAGAGCTGTTTTGGGGGAAAATAATAATAACGGTACATTGGTAGTTCCTTAATTCAAGTCGTGTAAAAATGTGATTTACATTTTATATTGTTGATTAACAATAACTTAAAACTGTTTCATGAAAGTCCTCTCCCTTTCTATGGTATTTAGTTATTGATTTTACACGGCCTGTCTGGTGATGTTGTTGTCACATTATTCACGTTATAAGCCCTTTCTATCAAGCCTTTCACAAAAAAAAGTGTTATGCAAATATTGGAAAACAAATTTGTCTTCCCCTGTCGGTGCCTGCCGATGAGAAGAACAGTCCCTGAAGTGGGGAGTGAGGATTGAGAAAAAATAGAAGAGAGACAAAGATGGGATCGGGAGGGCAGGCAATTCTAAGTAGACTGCCGCAGTTCTAAGTAGACTGCTTCAGATCTAAGTAGAATGCCTCAGCCCAAGTTTATTTTTGCAGCTTATATACTCTGGGCATCAAAAAGTAACAGAACTGTCTGCAATCTAGTAGTTACAATAAAGGTAATACACAAGGGCCTGTTTTTTGGCCAGCTCCACACTTCCTGACCTTGTCTGGTTCTGTGTTCTCAGAGTAGGAACTTCTGCCTTGCTGGGAGCACAGACCACTCAAGGAAGTCAAAGGTTCAACATTTCACAAAACAACACCTGCTAGCACTTTAGCACGGTTTCCCACATTCCCCCTAAATTTGTACAAGGATTGGCTGTCACATTGTTGTCACCATAGTGTCTATTAGTTTCTGGATATTATTTTAAGCACTACTTTGGACATTTTGTGAGAGGATAGCTTTCAGAAGAAAGGTTTCAGTAAGACCACTCTAGACTGGGACACTTGTAATATAGTTTGAAATACTCCCACACATTTCATAATTAAATAGACTATAACTACAGCTATTTTAGTGTTTCGAAAATTGGACCTGATTTCTAAGGAACAAAGTCACATTTAAAAATTATATATTATTTTTTGTTTCTAACTCTACAAAGTCATAAATGAGAAAGTAAATTTGAAAACTGGCTCTAGGTCATACTTTATTCAAGCAGCTTTTCGGAAATCTTTCTGTGCATACGAATACGGTAATGTTTCAGTCATAGACTGCAAAATCGTTTTGGTTATTGTTTCTGTCAGTAGAATTTTCACATGACGGCACAGTACCACTTTCATCATTTTATGTCTTTAAGGTTCTATGCTGAAAAATGAATAGCCTAGAATACACCTTAAGATTACTTTTCTAGAAGTGCAAGAATGGAAAGCTCATTTTAAGGAAAAGTCCATTAAAGTAAAAACAAAGAACAAGAAACATTTATAAAGGACAATTTTTCTAAAAATTGCAAAGTAATGCATTCAGTGTAAAATATGACTTGACTTGTTTAAACTTCATTGTACCAATCAAATCAAACGTCACTCTTTTGAAATTATGTATCTTAGGTAGACCAATATCAATTGCACTGTTGGTCAGATTAATCTAAATAGCATCTCATATAGATGGTCTCTATTATGTACAATCAAAATAAGCAGTAATTTATGTTATTCATTTTTAAACTTTTTTGTATTTATATAAATCATACGTTAAGTCTATTCTCTAAAGGCATTATTTAAAGAGCACATTTCATAAGATATATCATTTCTACAATAAAGTCTCTTGTTTACCTTAAATGCTATAATAAGATTTGATTTATTTCAGTCGCTGCTGGAGTACCAGGAAAAAAAAACTAAAGAACTATACAAAGACGGTATGTTGCCAAAATGTATTAATTCAAGTTAGATATCATTGATTTCTGGAATAAAATGTAAATATTAAATGGCATCCCTTTCCATGTTCTGATAATAGATACTACATTAAATATTTTCTTGGCCTTAGCAAATAAAAAAGGTGAAAGCATAAACATTCATAGTGAAGACAAGGTCATATGAGTAATATCTCAAGAGTCTATGTATCTCTTTTTATTTATGGCCTGTCCCCTTCCTTTCTTCTGCCATCCCTATGGAACTTTCCACCTGCACGTTGAAAACGGGGCTTCATCAACTTTTATGTTTTTGCCAGTGATATGAGGCCCAATAACAAGACTTATCTAGTGATACTTAAGCAATTACTGTTCATATATGGTGTTTCCCCGAAAATAAGACCTAACCGGAAAATAATACCTAATGTGTCTTTGGGAGCAAAAATGAATATAAGTCCCGGTCTTATTTTTGGGGAAATACGGTACCTCCTAGAAGGGCCAAGCTACCATATTTCCCCGAAAATAAGACCAGGTCTTATATTAATTATAGCTCCAAAAGACGCATTAGGGCTTAATTTCTGGTTAGTCTTATTTTTGGAGGAAACACTGTAGCTGTCACCTGATGGGTGACATTTAAATCTCCAGTCATTTACTTTGTCATTAGTTTACCATGTACCCTCAGGAGAAACTCCACATTGCTTTGCATGGAATGAAAACACCCAAATCAATGTAGTTCTCACCAAACATCTCAGCCTATATCTTGCTACCAACCCTCGTTTGCCCCTTTGCTCTAGCATTTAGCTAAACCAGACTACTTCTCGTTCCGTAGTGTTCTCCCCCACACTAGTCTTCGCATCTGCGTCTTCCCTCTCTCTGGCATCCTCTGTCCTTGTCCTTCAGGCATCAACATCCATGTCACCTCCACCAGAGAGCAGACAATCAACACTGGGATGTCCCTTTTGTGGGTCCCACTCGCGTCCTGTTGTGCATTTGTATGGTATAGGGGCCTCTGAATGGAAATTGCCTGTTCATCTGTTCCTTCAGCTTATAGTAGATGATGGGTCAGGGCTGGACCGTGTCATCTTCGTCTTGTAACTTCAGTGCTTGTCGTACGACCTTGTTTATAAATGAATGAAGGATGAGACAACCAGAAGCTCTGATACTTGGCCACAATAGCAGTCAAGTCAGTGTGCAGCCGTGGGCAAACTGTATTGAATATGATCTCCTGTTGTGAGCTGTGGCCTCATCTAGAGGTTTTCTCATTCTTCTTAACACTTATACTTAGTTGTATTTTAAAGAACATAATTCTGTCTTTTTCTTTCCAGCTCCTGCTGAATATGAATCTAAATTCAATCGAAAAGTTCCTCTATCACCTATTGATAATCTACTTGAGAATATAAAACTAGAAATCGTCTACGATTTGAAAAAAAAGTATAAGCTCTAAAATATAAATAGTACAAGTGTATTTACTGGGCTGTTTAAACAACATGTTAATTGTATCCCAAAATATATGGCATGTGAAATCCTTATTACAGGAAAATATTTTTGTATCATATGTTGTGGGGACAGAGCCCCAGAGAGCAGTTTCCAGGCTCTCGGCCTCACGTGGAGGGGTGCTGGCTCAGGTAGTAGATGGCCATCAACTGTGGTTGGATGGCTGTCAGCTGTGGCTAGTTGGCCGTCAGCTGTAACCAGTGAGCCACTGGCCACTAATATAACTGCTGTGGCTACACTAACTGTCGGTGCCTGCCGACGAGACGAACAGTCCCTGAAGTGGGGAGTGAGGATTGAGAAAAAAGAAGAGAGACAAAGATGGGATCGGGAGGGCAGGCAATTCTAAGTAGACTGCCGCAGTTCTAAGTAGAATGCCTCAGCCCAAGTTTATTTTTGCAGCTTATATACTCTGGGCATCAAAAAGTAACAGAACTGTCTGCAATCTAGTAGTTACAATAAAGGTAATACACAAGGGCCTATTTTTTGGCCAGCTCCACACTTCCTGACCTGGTCTGGTTCTGTGTTCTCAGAGTAGCAAGTTTTGCCTTGCTGGGAGCACAAACCACTCAAGGAAGTCAAAGGGTCAACATTTCACAAAACAACACCTGCTAGCACTTCAGCATGGTTTCCCACAGGTCCCCCTTTTTTATATAAAATTAACACAAGGGTTGCGCCTGGCTTAGGTGGTTGGTACAGATATGTCCATTTACCCGTCATAGGAGACCATCCCTCTAGCGAACGGTTCCTGTCTTAGGTTATGTACATTCTTACCAAATCCTTACCCATCTTTGGCTGCCGACCCATTGTAGGGGCTTTATACACGGGTGTCAGCGACACGGTGGACCTGGGCAGATAATCTCAACTCATGAACCTTTGTTTGGAGATCGATGAAGCCCTTGAGTATTACCTTTGTGAGCAACGGAGTAAACCACATGAATAGAGGAACACCAACAAAGATTATTACAAAAGGCAGTAGCAAATGGAACAGAGCTAGAAAGGAGGGGAATTCTCCTCTGAGGTCCGAGTACCAAGGACCTGAAATGTTAACAGGTACCATAATGAAAGAGGGTCGGTGGAGAACTACAGCTCTACTTTTGTCATTTGACCAATTGATGCTATTACTTAGGTTACACTGTATACAAGATACATTAAACTGGACCCTGTCAATATGGGTGATGTTAAAATTTCCAATCATAAGCACATATGGAGCCTTGACACAAGCAGTGGTATTGCCTTCTACCTTGCCTTGTCCCTCGTCCATACTCATAGTCACTGTATCCATTGCTCCCACTAGTTTCCAAATATGTCTTTGGGGCCGGGAGGTATACCATAATCCCACAACCACTCCAGTCTTTGTCCCGTGTTGGACATCAGCACCTGTGTCATGGCCTCTGGACCATCTATAACAGCTTGATTAAACCCAGGGACACTATATTCCCCGGGTTCTTTATAACATTGTCTCCAAAGGATGGATCTGCTATTTTTTCTGTTCTCCTCACTGCAAGGATCATGGGCTTGTGGTGGAGGTGGGTTTTTATCCCTGATGTTTTTCCATCCTGCTGGCTGATGGAATGTGACACTCTGTCCTAGGTTGTCTCCGTGAATTGTCTGGCTGCCCACACGGAAACATCCAGTAACGCTGACATTATCGCGAAGCATATGAGGAGTCCTATGCCCAAGCCGCTATGATTGAATCCAACAGCTTGTAGGACGGCAGGAGCGAATGGATGTCCTAATAGCCTAGTGTCATTTGTCCCACCAATGACTTCAGGCCCGTTCCACACAGTGGGGTGTAGCATGGGAGGGTCAGGAACATATGCCCAGTATGCTGAGGCATCTGCGCAACCAGCAGGATCTCGAAGACGCTCATCAGCAAGCCACACCAACCTCTCAGGCAGCCACCGCGCACCTCCATTGTCCTGTGAATAAACACAAACATGCCCTCGTCCCCAAATTAGGACTGGGTCTGGCCCATGCCACTGGTTAGTAACTGGATCCTGCCATCTCACTTGGGCATAATCTTGTTGAGTGTTAGGATGCCAGAAGCGATCTGCGGCAGATCTGCCACGCGCATCCAGGTTTAAAAATTTAGAACAAAGAGTGTGATTAAGGATTGTATGTGGGGAGACGGGGTAGACTCTAACGCCGCTGCCACACATTCTTGACATAGAGTAGGGCTATTAGCCATACCTTGAGGCAGCACCAGCCATTGATATCTCTTCATAGGTTCTTGTAAGTTACTTAAAGCAAACCTTTTACAATCCTTGGGGCACAATGGTATGGTATAAAAACAATCCTTTAAAGCCAGGATTATCTTATATGTGTTTTGGGGTATAGCAGAAGGATTAGGCAATCCCGGTTGTAAAGCCCCCATGAGCTCCATAGTCTCATTTATTTTTCTCCAATCTTGTAACAACCTCCATTTACCTGATTTTTTCTTAATTACAAATATGGGAGAGTTCCATGGAGAGTTAGAAAGTGCTGTATGTCCCTTATCGAGTTGCTCCTGTTCCAGCAACCTTGCAGCCTGTATCTTTTCTGATGATAGGGGCCACTGTTCTACCCAAACAGGTGTGTCGCTTTTCCAAGTGATAGCATCTGCATGGGGTACAGGAGGAGTAGTGACCCCCGTTAAAAATATCCCAAGCCAGCTCTTTGTGGTAAGGGCGAGGGAAAGATAGGCTCTTTTCTCCCTTGTCCAGAAGGACCTCAGCCATCTCTAGGCAGGAGTCCCTGATCGAACATCATCATAGTGACCTGTTGATTAGGGCTGTACAGGTAAACTCCCATCTGACTCATGACATCTCTGCCCCATAGATTGACAGGCAATCCTGCCACTATGTATGGTTGAAAGGATCCTTCATGTCCCTCTTGATCTTTCCACAACAATATATCACTGCTCTGTTGTGGTGACTGAGATTGTCCTATGCCTTGTAATTGGGTGACTGTTTGCTGCTTTGGCCAGTGGCTAGGCCACTGATCTGCAGTTAAAACAGAGACATCGGCCCCTGTGTCTAAAAGGCCCATGAAGGAACGGCCGTTAATGGATAGTTGTAATTCTGCCCTGGTGGTGAATGGCCTGGACCCAATAAGCATCTGATGAACCAAGGCCCGCGTCGCCTCGGGATTTACGGCCTGCTGTTTTACCCGGTTTGACATGTGGAATTAACAATGATTGTGCTATGCGTTGGCCCTTATCGATCACTGAAGTGCCTCCAGGCGAATGTGTCATAATCTTGATCTCTCCTGTATAATCCATATCCACAACTCCCGGAGCAACCAATATCCCTTTCATGGTAATACTACTCCTTCCTAGGATGAGTCCCACAGTCTGTGGAGGCAGAGGCCCAAAGACCCCTGTAGGAATAGCTCGCATTCCCATCTCAGGTGTTAGTACTGTGTAGGCGGCGCTACTGAGGTCCAATCCTGCGCTGCCTGGGGTTGCTGGGAAGAGTTCCTGAATGGATTTCTCTGGTGGGGGACCAACTGCGGCAGCGCCCCATAGCATTGTTGCGGGGCCACAGTAAGCTGGGAAGGCGGCCAGGCCGCTGTGCCAGGTGAGTGGCCGCAATAAGACTGCCACAACCACGCGTGCACCTGCCGGGAGTCCTCGCGGGCGCTCAGCTGCGCGGGTTTCTCCCGGGGCGCCACGGCCTCCGGCGACTTGCAGCCGACCGGCTCGGGCAGCCCTGCCCCGGAGCTGGATATCGCATCCCCGCGCTTCACAGGCTCGCACTGTGGCTCCCACTCCTCGGCGGTGGCCGTAGTGGAGGCGAGGCCCGCGGCTCGTCCCAGGGTTGCTGGGTGGCGGCAGGAGGGCCCGTCAGAGAAGTGACGGGCTCTTGGTCTCCTCCACCTTTGCCCCGCCCGGGACGGTGGCCTCGGGCCTCGTCTGGCCCCTCTGCCATGTCTCAGCCCCACTCTGCTGTCTTGTCACTGCACCGTCTACCACCCTCACTGGCCCCTCCCCATCTAGGCCCTCCTCATCCTGGGGGTCCAGTCCGTTTAGCACACTTTTTAACATTTGAGTAAAAGACATTCTGCTGCTACCCTGTCCCATGATTTTTTACTCCTGACCGTGGTATCTCACCGCACCCCTTACCTTATGCGACGCGTCTCAGCTCCGTGCGGTGTCCTTCACTTTATCCCCAGTATTCAGGTCCCTGTTCGGGCGCCACTTGTCGGTGCCTGCCCACGAGAGGAACAGTCCCTAAAGTGGGGAGTGAGGATTGAGAGAAAAGAAGAGAGACAAAGATGGGATCGGGAGGGCAGGCAATTCTAAGTAGACTGCCGCAGTTCTAAGTAGACTGCTGGAGTTCTAAGTAGAATGCCTCAGCCCAAGTTTATTTTTGCATCTTGTATCCTCTGGGCATCAAAAAGTAACAGAACTGTCTGCAATCTAGTAGTTACAATGTTTGGATACACAAGGGCCTGTTTTTTGGCCAGCTCCACACTTCCTGACCTTGTCTGGTTCTGTGTTCTCAGAGTAGCAAGCTTTGCCTTGCTGGGGGCACAAACCACTCAAGGAAGTCAAAGGTTCAACATTTCACAAAGCAACACCTGCTAGCACGTCAGCACGGTTTCCTACAGGTTCGGATTGTCCGCGTTTGAGTTCGAGTTCGGGTTCGAGTTCAGAGATCAAAAATTCACGACCAAAACCATTGTCATCCTATGGTGACTGTAGTTACATGCAAAGCTGCACCTCCTTGGGGAGGAACAATAGAGGCTTAACAGTGGGGGAGGAAAAATAGGCTTCAGGAAAGTAATGCAAACATGTACTGAACACGCAAATAAGCCAATAACAATAACAATACATCAATAGCAGGTTAGACATTCATTTCAGGTACCCAAGGAACATTCTCTAGGATAGACATTGTGCTAGGCCATAAAAAAATTAAAATAAATTTAAAAGAAAAGAAATAACACAAATTATGTTTTCTGACAATATGGAATAAAAGCAGAACTAGCAGCAGAACAACACACTAATATATACTAATCGGTCAAAATATAAATCACAAAGGAAATCCTAAAAATAAAAAATATTTTGAAGTGAATAAAAATAAAGACAAAATAAATAAAGTTTTCTGATGCATCTAAAACAGTACTTAGAGGAAAATATACAGCTATAAAATATGTATATTAAGAAAAAGAAATATCTCAAGTCAATAATCTAAACTTTCATCCTCAAATGCTGAAAAGAGAGGAACAAACTAAACCTAAAGAAATTGTGAAGGAAATAACATATATTAGGGCAGAAATTAGTGTAAGAGAGAAGAGAAAAATAATAGAGAAAAATCAATAAAAATGTCAGCAAAATTGATCAACATTTAGCTATATTGATCAAGAGAAAAAGAGAGAAGACTCAATTCTAGAATCATAATCAAAAAAGGGGGCATTACCTTACAGAAATAAAAAGATAATAAAGGAATACTATGAAAAACTGTATTCCAACAATTAAGATAACTTGATGAAATAATAATTCCTAGACAGACACAAACTAACAAAGTTGACTCAAGAAGAAATAAACCGATTAAGTAAAGATATGAATAGGTAACGAAAAATGAGTCATAAAGAAATGCCCAGAAGTTCTCACTACTGAATTCTACCAAAAGTTAAAGAATTAATGCCAATTCTTCACAAACTATTCCAAAAGGTAGACGAGGGAACGTATCTCAACTCATTTTATGAGACCAGTGTTACACTGATTCCAAACCAAACACATCAAAAGAAAATGTACCTAAAGGCTAATATTTCTTATGAAAGTGGATGTAAAAATCCTCAGCAAAATACTAGCAAATCATATTCAGCAAAATACAGAAAAAAAGCATATTCCATGACCATGTGAGATATCCCTGAAATACAAAGTTGATTTAAAACTCAAACATCACTTAATGTAACACATCATATTAATTAAACAAAAAACACTATCATGATCATTGCTACAACTTCAGTAAAAGCATTTAACAAAATTCAATGCCTTTTCATGAAAAACAAAACAAACAAAAAACAAAAACAATCAACAACAACAACAAAAAAAATACCTCAACCAACTAACCATGTGAGATAATTCTCTAAACCTGAAAAGAGCATCTATAGAACAGCTATAACTTGCATAATATTTAAGAGTGAAAGCCTGGATGCTTTCTTCCTAAGACAGTGAACTCGAAAGGATGACAACTGTGGCCAGTTCTATTCAATATTGTACTGAATATTTTATCCAGAGCAATTAGGTAAGACATGGAAATAAAAGCCATTCATATTGGAAAGACAGAAGCAAAATGCTCTCTATTCACAGATTACATAACCTGTAGTATACGACATTATGAGAATTCCGCTTAAGAACTACAGTAAGTCCTCACTTAACATCATGGGTAAGTTTTACGCTTTAAGTGAAACCACATATAAGGAAACCAATTTTACCACAGGCTGACTGCTATAAACAAGAGGTGCATTCCTGCCACAACTCATGCAAGTTATAAGGAAACAACTCTGAACAAGGCCCAGCTATATTTGCATGTATAAGTCAGCAGATTTGCAGGATTCAAGATCAATATATAAAAACCAGTTGCATTTCTGCATACTTCAACTCAATTTGCAACAGCATCAAAAATAATAGAATACTTAGGAATATATTTAACAAAATAAGAGCCAAACTTATTCTCTAAAAACTGCAAAACTGATGGAAATAAATTAAAGACAACCTAATTGGGAAAATATTCCACGATTTTGGTCTGAACACTGTTAACATGGCCATATTCCTCAACCTATTAGGTCAGATACGGGCATGGTCAAAGCGGCCGGGAGCAAAGTCATACCCCTCTGCCAAGTCAGACCCCTCCTTGCATGATGGAAACTGGGGCCCCTGGCATTTCCCAGAAGAGGCAGCAGACCTTGGTGCAATAAACAACTCCAGACACAGCCACTGGGGCCCTATCTGCACTGGGGGTGTGGGCTTGCTCATCTGCCACCTCACTCAGCCAACCCCCTCCCCCAAATCGCATATCTGCCTCCCTCCTCTGCCCTGGGAGCGACTTCACCAGCCCCGTCTGCAGACCGCTGAACCTTGCCTGGGAGCGCAGAATAAAGCCCTCACTTTTCTCAACCTGCCTGACTCTCTTAGCTTCACTATCTCGCCTCAAGCCTTACACAACCTAATCAACAAATTCAACAGGAATCTTTCTAAGAATCCCAGCTAATTCTTTGTGCAGCAATTGACAAGCTGCGTGGGGCCGGGGCAGCGAGATTGTAGTGCTGTGTGGCGCCACCCATTCCTCTCCCCCTGCCCTCCAGCCCCCACAGCACCACCCCTGGTGTGGGTTTATTAGGCGGGCTGGGCCACTCCCGAAGGACGAGGGCCGGGGCGGCCGCCAAGGGAGTGGTGGGCCGAAGCCGAGGGCACCCGGTATTCCCGGGCGGTCCCCCATCCAAGTACTGACCAGGCCCGACCCTGCTTAGTTTCCCAGATCAGACGAGATCGGGCGCGTTCAAGCTGCTGTGGCCATAGACGCTAGGAGCAGGCCCCCGGCGCCACAAGAGCAGCGGACCGGCCTGCTTGGTGAGCGCGAACCAGGCTGCCGGGCTCCTCCCGTCCGGAGCATCTCCCCGCTGGCCGGCTCCGCCAGGGCCCCGCCTCCCGCCTGCTCCCCGCCTCCTCAAGAAGCCACCTGGTGGACTGCCTTTTCCTCCTTGCCCGCAGCGAGGCCCCTTCGCGCCATCCGAGGCTCCACGGGGCCTCTACCACTTCCCTGAAGGTGGCAGAAGACAGACAGACAGGGGTTGGGAGTTGGGGAGGAGGGGGGACTGACGCACAGGATGGGACACTGACTGGGACAGAGGCACTGAGGCTGAGTTGAAGTGGCAGCTTCCCCACCGGAGTGCGGTGGTGCCCGGGGTTGGGCTCCGTTATGGAGGCAGTGCCCGGGCGCTGGCAGTCACCGTGGGAACCCGGGGCAGGCCTCCAGGGTCCGCGGATTGCCGCCGGGCTCCGAGCCCCAACCGGGGTCCCGCATGCGGGAGGAGAGGAGCGGCCCCAGGCACCCTTCTTGTGTGGGTTGTGTGCGTGCCCGCCTGCCTGCTTTTCCCCTGTGCTGGTCTCTCCTGGGGCCCGAGGGCATGTGCGCTCCCAACTCCTGACATTTTGTCCCTGCTCTTTTGGTGCTGTGGGCGGGGCCACCGAGGCGGGCAGGAACGGAGGGTGCCAGGCGCTCCTGGGAGATGAAAGGGGGGCGGGGAGGGGCAGGTGGCCTTCCCCTTGGTCAGGTGTCGGGCAACACCCGGAGTCTCTGTCTCGGGGCCCAGGTGCAGGCAGAGCGATGGTCGTCCCCTGGGCTCGGTCCCGAGGTGCCAAGCACCAGCACGTCCTTGGCTGGAGAAAGGTGCCCAAGGCAGGTGCAGGCCTGGGCCTGCAGGCAGAACCGGGCTTGGGCGTTGGGGGCGGGGCGAACGGCTGCTGGCAGAAGGCTTGCAGGAGGGAAGGGGACTAAGAAGGGGTTGCGTGAGGGGGAGCTGGGGCCAAAGGGCCTGTTGTTGGGCCGGGACAGCGAGATTGTAGTGCCCTGTGGCGCCACCCATTCCTCTCCCCCTGCCCTCTAGCCCCCACAGCACCACCCCTGGCCTGGGTTTATTAGGCGGGCTGGGCCACTCCCTAAGGACGAGGGGCGGGGCGGCCGCAAATGGAGTGGCAGGTCAAAGCCTAGGGTACCCTGTATTCCCCGGCGGTCCCCCATCGAAGTACTATCTAGGCCCGACCCTGCTTAGCTTCCCAGATCAAAGGAGATAGGGCGCGTTCAAGCTGCTGTGGGCATAGACACTGGGAGCAGGCCCCCAGCACCATAAAGCAGCGGACCGCTGTGGCGGGCCAGCCGCCACAGATCGAAGGGTACCTGGGAGGGGTAGTGGAAATGAAAGAAAGAGGCACGCACAAATGATGATGCGGCCGGTCTCCAGGGATGCTGGAGCGCGGATTTATTTTTCCTTCACCAATATATACCCTTTGGGTACGTGCAGTTTAACAATCACATGTGTGCATAACCTCACAGAAGGTAAATTTCTAACTTCAAAGAAACTATGGAGTCACTACAAGACTCCCCAAAGTAATTAACATACGAAAGAAACTACCATTTGACCTGATAGCCATCAGTTATCTGTGTCCTGGAAAATGGGTCACTCCCACCTCATTTCTCTGCAACTTGCAAGCTCCCCAGGTGTTCTGCAGAGATAATGTTTTAGAAGCCAGACCACAAGACTCCTGAGAAACAAGAAATCATGGCTCCCCACATCTCCCCCTTTTTTATTTTAAAGCTGCAGAATTCTTCCTACAGCAAAAACAAGGTGAGGGTGCCTGACTTAGGCGTTTCAAGATATCCTTATCAACTTGCCCGTCTTCGGTGCTTCTATTAAACAACACAAGCCCTGTCTTAGGCGTTGAAAGGTTCTTTAAAACTTACCCGTCTTTGGCTAACCCGTCCCTTTCAGCATAGGAGGGAGAGGGCATTAAGGCCTTGTTTTAAGTTTAAGCTGATGAAGGTCAGCTCGCAAATCCAGCATTTGATTAATGAAATGCTTAATGAAGATGGGAAGTAGGCACAGAATTACACAGACACAGATGCCCAATGTAAGAAAAACCAAAATAGAATGAGTGAGATTTGGCATAGAAGGTATAACATTCTTAAGAACATTAATAAAATCTGAGGCAGCCTGGGCAGCATCAAATTTCAAAGGCTCAGCTTCTCTCATATTTCTAATCTCATTATGAAGCTGAAGCATATCTAGAGACACATTAGCATCATGCCAAATTCCTTGGATATGTAAACGAACCCGATTCCAATTGTATTGACTTTGATTATACTTTTTAGAAGTGACACATATCCAATGATATTCTGAATGACACTCCAAATGAGATCTAACTTTTAAACTCTGAATCACATCTCCCATATATTGAACTGTATCATAAAGGGCATTTACCTTTTGTTCTAATTTTACATTAACATCTTCTTGAATTCCTAAAGCCAAAGTAACATTCTTTAACATAATGAGCATTTTGGATAGTTTGAGAAAGAGCTACAGCTGCTGTAGCAGCAGTTGCAATAATAGTGACCAAAGCCATAATTCCTGCAATCAAAAGTCCAACAAACCGGTTTTGTCTGCTTAAGGCATACTCAATTTCTTTAAAAATCTGCAAGCTTTTTTCTGCATACCAAGGACCAGAAATATTAACAGGAAGCATAACAAATGAAGGTTGCTTAAGTACCATAACTTGAGTTCCGTGAGGTACCCATGAGACACAATTTGCAAGAGAACAATTATTGCAAGATACATGAAACTGATTCTCTATAAAATTTACATTAACATTTCCAATCAATAAAGCATAAGGAGAAGGAACACAAGCAGATACATTAACAGTTTTAGTAATAGTAGACCAGTCTCTAGATCCGTCTTCTAAAACAGTCACAGGAGTACAAGGAGTACCTGATTTACAAAACTCTACCATTTGAATAACCTCATCCATTACTCCCATAAGTTTCCATAAAGAATTTTGTTGATACTGTGCATCAGAAATCCAAAGTCCAGCAATCAATTCTCGGTCCCATCCTGACCGATTACTTCTCGACCAGTCAATAATATATCTGTCCGTTCCTGGAATGTCATAACGAAAAGAAGCATTGCCTGGACAGTCTTTCAATGGAACAGTCTCTGTATTAAACTTTGGCTTCTTAACACAAGATGGACGTGATGGGGGGACGGGCAGAATGACCTGGCGTCCTCCAGACCAGTCGCCTAGCATGTTGAGACGAATAGTCCATCCAATTAAAGAGTCATTAAGGTGCATGGTAACCGGAGAACTACGCAGGCACCCAGATGTTGACTTATTTTTGGCAATACAAATAGGCAAACCTATTCTTTTACCAATATAAGTGAAATTCTTTTCCAAATGCAATTTCATGTGTCCATCAGAAGGCAATCCTACAGCATGAGTATCATTGACATAGACTGGAATTTCAGGACCATCCCACACAGCAGGGTGGAGGAGAGGTGGATCAGGTACATAGGCCCAATACGTCTGGTCATCTGTTGCACTGCTGAGGGTCATCAGCATCATCAGTAGGTAGAGAGTCCACATGTCACACCAATCTTTCTGGCAGCCACCGAGGGCTGTCTGCATCCTGTGGAAAAACACATACATGTCCTCGGCCCCATATGAGGACCGGGTCTGGGCCTTGCCACGAACCCGTAAGTGGGTCCTTCCATTTAACCAAGGCCTGAGGGCTGGCAGAAGGATGCCAAAAGCGATCTGCTGCACTCTTACCATAGGCATCCAAAGTCAAAAAATTTTGAATAAAAAGAGAATGAGACAGGTAATTATGAGGCGTCAGGGGATATAACTCCCCCTTTTTTATTTTTTGCAAATTAATTTTTAATGTGCCATGAGCGCGTTCAACAATCCCTTGGCCTTGGGGATTGTAAGGGATGCCAGTAACATGATTAATTGAAAACTGTTGGCAAAGTAAAGCAAATTTTTTGCTGGTATAACCAGAGCCATTATCTGTTTTAAGTTTTTTAGGAGTTCCAATCATGGCAAATGCAGCAAGACAATGCCTAATAACATGAGAACTAGCTTCTCCTGTTTGAACTGTAGCCACAATAAATCCAGAGAATGTATCTATGGAAACATGAACATATTTTAACTTTCCAAACTCAGGCACATGAGTTACATCCATTTGCCAGAGATCAGTAGGACGTAAACCTTGAGGGTTAACTCCATAATGAGGTACAGGCTCTAAATGTGAACAGTTAGGACACTGTTTTACTATTTGGCGTGCTGCTTCTCTGGGGATCTTATACTGTAATCTCAGGCTCTGGCTATTTTGATGATGAAGGCTATGAGCCTGTTGTGCCTTTTCTATTTGAGTTAAGGCAATGAGCTGCGTAGCAGAATCTGCAATTTGATTTCCTAGAGCTAAAGGTCCTGGAAGATTAGAGTGAGCTCTAATATGGCCAATATAAAATTTTTTACAACGCAGCTGAATGGCTTGTTGTATTTGAAGAAACAGATCCTGAATAACAGGATTACTAGTGGCAATAAAAGGTACAGTTTCTCAATTCCTGACTGCACGGACCACATAACGGCTGTCAGAGAATAAATTAAAAGACTGGTTAGCAAAATCAAGCAATACCATATGAACTGCTTGCAGCTCAACTATTTGAGCTGATGCTGGAGGGGTTTGTAGCCTTTTGATATTTTGTTGATTGAGCGCATAAACAGCCACTCCATTACTAGATCCATCAGTAAAAACATTAGGTACAGCAGAAATAGGATCATGAGACACAATTGAAGGGAAAATTGGATCATGATGTTGAAAAAATTGAAGCAATTTATGCTTGGGATAATGATTATCCAAAGTTCCTGCAAAATGAGCCAAGGCGATAGGAAAACTATCTGTAAACTGCATCAGGCCTAGAATCTGTGCCTTTGTAAAAGGAACAATAATTGAATCTGGCTCTTTTCCATAATATTTTCGAGCTTCTAAGCGGCTCTCTTGAATTAAACTGGCTACAAAATCATGATAAGGAGTAAGATTTCTCTGAGCAGCCACAGGGAGGTGTAGCCATCTGAGTGGCCCCTCCTGCCACAACACAGCCGTGGGCGTGTGTTTGGTTTGTAAAATATATACACACAGAGGTTTAGAATAATCTAAAAAAGAAACATGCTGTTGATGAATGGCTTTTTCAACCTTAGAAAGAGCTTCCCTTGCAGGCTCAGTGAGAGACCTGGGGGAAGTCGGATCAGAATCCCCTTTTAAAATTTTAAACAGCGGTTTTAAATCTCCAGTAGTTAAACCCAAAGAAGGGCGCAGCCAATTGATATCTCCTAACAACTTTTGAAAATCATTAAGAGATTTGAGATGATCTTTTCTAAGTTCTATCTTTTGTGGAGAAAAATACTGAGCAAACAGCTGAAATCCCAAGTAAGAGTAAGGTTCACTTCTCTGTACTTTTTCAGGTGCAATAATAAGACCTGAGGCCAGAAGGTTTTCTTTCATGTTTACAAAGCAAGATAATAATACTCCTTTTTTGCAAGCCAACAATATGTCATCCATATAATGGATGATATAAACAGAAGGGAATTGTCTTCTGGTGTTATCAATTGCTTCGCTAACAAACTTCTGACATAAGGTGGGGCTGTTTGCCATGCCCTGGGGAAGGACTCGCCACTGATATCTCTTCACAGGCTCTTGAAAATTTGGGCTAGGAATGCTAAAAGCAAATCTCTTACAATCTTGAGGGTGAAGTAATATATTGTAAAAACAATCTTTCAAATCTAACACTATTTTGTAAGTATCCTCAGGAATAGCAGAAGGATGTGGCAACCCTGGCTGGAGGGCGCCCATAACCTCAACAGTCTCATTGACTTTTCTTAAATCCTGTAACAACCTCCATCCTCCTGATTTCTTTTTAATAACAAAAATAGGCGAGTTCCAAGGTGAAGTAGATTCAACCACATGGCCTTTTTCAAGCTGCTCCTGTACAAGCGCTTGAGCGGCTGATATTTTTTCCTGAGTAAGGGGCCACTGATCTATCCACACAGGCGTATCAGATTTCCAAGTCATAGCCTCTGCTGTTTTTTGGTGGAGTACAGGTAAATCTATGACCCCTGGGGAAAATACCCCAAGCCTGTCCTTTGTAAATTAGGATTAGGCGAAATGGGTTCCTGTCGTCCTTGTCCCTGAATACCTAAGCCTTGTCATGGGAGGAGCCCTTGATTAAACATTTGCTGAGTTACTTGAGTGCTTGGACTGAAAAGATAAACTCCCATATTGCTCATAACATCTCGTCCCCAAAGATTAACTGGGAGGCCAGGGAGAACATATGGCTGAAAAGTTCCCTGAATCGGTTTTCCATCTTTATCTGTTCTGGATCTGCACTCATTAGCCCAGTGTTTTCCTCTCCTACACTTAGGACACACATCTGGAGGCTTTTTTATAGAAGCTGCAATAGGAGTCGTGGAATTCTCAGGCTCAGCTCTACGCGGGCACTGAGCTGCCCGATGTCCTTTCTTCCCACAGGTAAAGCAAGCTTCTGTACGACTGCCTGCATTAAGCTTTGCCTGTTGAAACATAACCTCCTTTATAGATTTTCCTTGTCAAGCTGCAGCCATAGCTATACCTTGAGAAAAGGACGGGCCTACATCAGAGCACAAACGGATAAAATCAGATAAAGTTCCTTTCTTTCTGAATGGTCTGATAACTGCCTGACAAGCAGAATTAGCATTCTCATAAGCAAGCTGTTTTATGAAAGCCTGAGTAGCCACAGACGAGCCAAATGTCCGTCCTGCCGCTGTGCTAAGGTGGGAGACAAAATCTTGAAAAGTTTCGTCAGCCCCCTGCCTTATTTTTGTGACTTGTTCTTCCTTAAGGGAAGAATCAGGCAACATTCTCCAAGCATCCTTAGCTGCTGCAGCAATTTGGCCATAAGCCCCGGGCATATAGCCCATCTGGCGATCTAAATGTGCATAAAGGCCTTCTCCTGTGAGCATATCTAAAGTAACAGGAAAATGCCTTAATGCATTCTCGTTTGCCTTTGTCTTGCAATTTTCATAAAATTCTGACTTCCATAAAAGATTATCACCTCCGGAAAGGCAAGCATGAGCTATGTGCTTCCAATCTTCTGGAGGAGTAGCATCATTAGTCAAGGCATCTAAAATTGCCGTAGTAAAAGGGGCAATGGGGCCACATGGAGTACAAGCCTCTTTTAAATCCTTAATTTGCTTCCACTGAAAAGGTCTCCATTCCATAGCCCTGTTTCCTGCTTGATCAATTCTATCAAAAAGAGGATACACTCCAAAACTTTTTGTAGACTCTCCCTGCTTATGAGCCTCCTCACAGGCTAATTGAAGAGGAGAGCACATAACTGACTCTGATCCTGATTTAACATACCCAGGCGGAGGTTTTGTAGGCATATCCCAAGCCGGCGGTTGCGGTGGGGGCAATGGGGGACCTCACATGAACGGCTCCTCAGGAGGCGGAGCAGTAGGATCATTTACAGGGGGATCCCTACCCCCGGGATTCCATGGTTTGGTATAATCAATCAAGGGAGGTTGGATAATATCTTCCCTAGTGTAAGGCATGTGGGGAGGTCCAAGACGACCTTCTCCCTCTTTGTTGACCTTAAGCCTCACAAGCTGTTCCTGAAGAATCTTTATTTGCTGAGAAAGTGTATAAATCGGGTCTGCAGGCTCTCTGCTCTCTTGAGCTGCAGCCACTACTGGAGGATATTTTTCCTTATCATATTTAGCCGCAGCCTCCTACAAGCCTTCTTGATCTTGCAAATCTAAATCTTCCCAGGACTCTTCTGATGGTTTCTGACTAGTAAACTCCTTATTCCGCACAGGAGCTCCCTCCCCCTCCTCTCCTTTCTCCGGAGAAGTGGCAGATACAGGAAGCTCCGCATTCCCTGCTTGCTTTACCTTTTCTAGCTTACATCCTTCATGTCTAAGATTCAGACAGTTTCTAATTAGCCCGAATGTTTTTACCGGGACCCGCTGAGGTCCATGGGCAGTGTAATGATCCTGCAATCGCTCTCCAACTTTCTCCGAAGTTTCCAGGCTGACGGTACCTTCATCTGGAAACCACGGGCAAACTTCTTTCACAAATTCTAAAAATTTACCTAACTAATCTCTGCTCACCCTGCTGCCACGGGCGGCGAGTAATTTCTTCAATCCTCTCAAATAAAGGTCCTTGCTGCTAGCGTGACCCATCTCTTTTCCCTAACCTCGGCCCTTCTTTCACACAATGAAAGCAATCACTCACACACTCATTCAACCGAGGGGGACCGTGCCTTACTCACCGTGCATCCAATGAAATAAGCTCTTCTTTGAGAGCAGGGCCCTATCCACACGGTGTTCCTCACTGTTACCCCCATATCCAGGCCCCACGTTGGGCGCCAAGTGTGGCGGGCCAGCTGCCACGGATCGAACGGTACCTGGGAGGGGGAGTGGAAATGAAAGAAAGAGGCACACACAAATGATGATGCGGCCGGTCTCCAGGGATGCTGGAGCGCGGATTTATTTTTCCTTCACCAATATATACCCTTTGGGTACGTGCAGTTTAACAATCACATGTGTGCATTACCTCACAGAAGGTAAATTTCTAACTTCAAAGAAACTACAGAGTCACTAGGAGACTCCCCAAAGTAATTAACATACGAAAGAGACTACCATTTGCCCTGATAGCCATCAGTTATCTGTGTCCTGGAAAACGGGTCACTCCCACCTCATTTCTCTGCAACTTGCAAGCTCCCCAGGTGTTTTGCAGAGATAATGTTTTAGAAGCCAGACTACAAACTCCTGAGAAACAAGAAATCATGGCTCCCCACAATACTCTAACGCCGCGGTGGGCTTCACTTCCTTCTAAGTGGGCAGAGAACCCCCAAGCCACAGTGGCCTGGCTGGCTGTGGGGAGAAGGCCGCCCAGAGCTGTTGGTGGGTCTCAGAGCAGACGCAGCACAGCACAGCACAGCTCAGCACAGCTCAGCTCAGCTCAGCTCAGCTCAGCACAGCTCAGCTCAGCTCAGCACAGCACAGCACAGCTCAGCACAGCTCAGCTCAGCTCAGCTCAGCTCAGCACAGCTCAGCACAGCTCAGCTCAGCTCAGCTCAGCTCAGCTCAGCACAGCTCAGCTCAGCACAGCACAGCTCAGCACAGCTCAGCTCAGCTCAGCTCAGCACAGCTCAGCTCAGCTCAGCACAGCACAGCTCAGCTCAGCTCAGCTCAGGTCAGCTCAGCTCAGCACAGCTCAGCTCAGCTCAGCACAGCACAGCTCAGCTCAGCTCAGCTCAGGTCAGCTCAGCTCAGCACAGCACAGCTCAGCACAGCTCAGCTCAGCTCAGCTCAGCTCAGCTCAGCTCAGCACAGCTCAGCTCAGCTCAGCACAGCTCAGCTCAGCTCAGCTCAGCACAGCTCAGCTCAGCTCAGCTCAGCTCAGCTCAGCTCAGCTCAGGTCAGCACAGCTCAGCACAGCACAGCTCAGCTCAGCTCAGCTCAGCACAGCTCAGCTCAGCTCAGCACAGCTCAGCTCAGCTCAGCTCAGCACAGCTCAGCTCAGCTCAGCTCAGCTCAGCTCACCACAGCTCAGCTCAGCTCAGCACAGCATAGCTCAGCTCAGCTCAGCTCAGGTCAGCACAGCTCAGCACACCACAGTACAGCACAGGGGACAGTGCAGTTTTACCCTCTACCATTGGAGACGTGACAGGCACATTTTGGGCACCACGTTCCACCCCTTCTGCCTTGTATTAGTTGGTTCGGGCCGTCATCACAAATACCATAGACCAAGTGGTTTAAAGGACAGAAATGTGTAGCCTCACACTACTGCAAGCTAAAAGTTCGAGTGCTAGGTTTTGGCATTGTTGGTTTCTGCTGAGGGCTCTGTCCTTGGCTTACAGATAACCGTGTTCTCCGAGTGTCCTCAGACGGCCTTTCCTCTGTGCGTCCAGTTAGGTTTTTAAAACGACCCCGGGATTCCCCACTCACTGGGAGTCACGGTTTGCTCCGTGCCAGGGCTTCTCCCCTCTCCTCCCCTCCACCCCGCCCCCACCCCTTCATACAGAGCTGCCATTTATGGGGTTCCTTCATGGCTGTCCGCCATCCTGCCTCTTTTTCACGGTGAGGAGGCGGCACGTGAAATGGCTTGTTGGTACCCAGTGGGTACCTAGGGTGAGACCGGTAGGAAGAAGCGGGCGGGCAGAGGGAAGACAGGTCCTTCCTTCCTTCCCCGGAATCTGAACGCTAAAAACCCACACTTGGAGCAGAGCGTTCCTGCAGGGGTGTGCTTGTTGGGCCGTAACCCTGGTGGTGGGGCGCCGGGGTGGGCGGGCGTGGGTGGGGAAATGACTCCAACCATCAAAGCCGGACCTCCCCGGGATGCTCATCGTTCCGGCTGGTGTCTGGCGTGCCACCTCTAATAAGACTGGGAGGTCGGAGGTCGGCTGTTTAGCGATTCCCCCCCTTGGACTCGCGCGCACCCCTTCTCCCTCCTAGACCCTCCCCCGCCGCCAACGCCAGCCCTTGGTCACAACCTCCTCGCGTTTCGACCAGATAGAACCCCCCCCCTCTCTCTCACACTCACACACACCCTGTCCCTGTCCCCCCCTCCCTCTCCCTCTCCCTCTCCGTCTGGGACCCGCGGCCCGCCCTCGGTCCCCCAAGAGCCGCCGCCCGGCCTGCCTGGTGAGCGCGCGCCAGGCTGCTGGGCCAGTGAGGTCAGGAGTATCTCCCCGCTGGCAGGCTCCGCCAGCGCCCCTCCTCCCGCCTGCTCCCCGCCTCCTCAGGATGCCACTAGCAGCCCTAAGTGACACATTAGATGAAATGGACATCATTGACATGTATAGAGCACTTCATCCTAAAACATCAGACTATACATTCTTTTCGAGTGTACATGGAACATTCTCAAGGATAGACCATATATTGGGACATAAAATCAGCCTCAGCAAATGTAAGAAGATAGAAATCATACCAAGCATATTCTCTGATCACTAGGCTTTGAAATTAGATATCAACTGGGAAAAGAAAGGAGGAAAAAACACAAACACATGGAGATTAAACAACATACTTTTTTATTATTAATTAGATTTATTGGGGTGACAATTGTTAGTAAATTTACATAGATTTCAGGTGTACAATTCTGTATTATATCGTCTATAAATCCCATTGTGTGTTCACCACCCAGAGTCAGTTCTCTTACCATCACCATATATTTGATCCCCCTTACCCTCATCACCCACCCCCCACCCCCTTACCCTCTGGTAACCACTAAATTACTGTCTGTGTCTATGAGTTTTTGTTTCTCATTTACAACATACTTTTAAAGAACGACTGGGTCAAAAAGAAATTAGAGGAGAGATCAAAAGATACATAGAAACAAATGACAATGAAAATACATCCTTCCAAAATTTTTGGGATGCAGCGAAAACAGTTTTAAGAGGGAAATTTATGTCATTACAGGCCTATCTCAAGAAACAAGAAAAATCACAAATAGATAACTTCATGTTACAACTTAAAGAACTAGAAAAAGGAGAACAAGTGAAACCCAAGGTTAGCAGAAGAAAGGAAATAAGAAAAATCAGAGCAAAACAAAATGAAATAGAGAACAAAAAGACAATAGAAAAAATTAATGTGACAAAGCGCTGTATCTTTGAAAAGATTAACAAAATCGACAAACCCTTGACTAGACTCACTGAGATACAAAGAGAGAAGACACTAATTAACAAAATCAGAAATGAAATAGGGGGGGAGGGGCGGCCCAGTGGCTCAGGCGGTTAGAGCTCCGTGCTCCTAACTCCAAAGGCTGCGGGTTCTATTCCCACATGGGCCAGTGGGCTCTCAACCACAAGATTGCCAGTTCAATTCCTCGAGTCCCGGGCAGAGGAGTCCCGTGCTCTGCCCCCTGCAACTAAGACTGAACACGGCACCTTGAGCTGAGCTGCCGCTGAGCTCCCAGATGGCTCAGTTGGCTGGAGCATGTCCTCTCAACCACAAGGTTGCCGGTTGGATTCCCGGAAGGGATGGTGGGCTGTGCCCCCTGCAACTAGCAACAGCAACTGGACCTGGAGCTGAGCTGCGCCCTCCACAACTAAGACTGAAAGGAAAACAACTTGAAGCTGAATGGCACCCTCCACAAATAAAGATTGAAAGGACAACAACTCGACTTGGAAAAAAGTCCTGCAAGTACACACTGTTCCCCAATCAAGTCCTGTTCCCCTTCCCCAATAAAATATTTTTTTAAAAAATTGGTCTTTTTAAAAAAAAAAAAAATGAAATAGGAGAAGTTATCATGGACACCACAGAAATACAAAGCATCATCCAAGAATACTATGAAGGACTATATGCCACCAAATTCAATAACCTAGAAGAAATGGACAAGTTCTTAGAAAAATATAGCCTTCCAAGGCTGAACCATGAAGAACTGGAAAATCTAAACAGACCGATCACCAGTAACGAAATTGAATCAGTCATCTAAAACCTTCCGGGACCAGATGGCTTCACTAGTGAATACTACCAAACCTTCAAACAGGATCTAATACCAATCCTACTCAAACTCTTCCAAAAGATTGAAGAAGAGACAGTACTCCCTATCTCATTTTATGAGGCCAACATTACCCTGATGCCAAAACCTGGAAGGACAGCACAAAGAAAGAAAACTACAGACCAATATCTCTGATGAATACTGATGCAAAAATCCTAACCAAAATTCTAACAAGTTGAATACAACAATGCATTTAAAAGATTATTCATCACGACCAAGTGGGGTTCATCCCCGGGGCACAAGGATGGTTCAACATCTGCAAATCCATCAACGTGATACATCACATAAACAAAATAATGGACACAAATCATACGATTATATCAATTGATGCAGAAAAAGCATTTGACAAGATACAACATCCATTTATGATTAAAACACTTAATAAAATAGGTATAGAAGGAAAATACCGTAACGTAATAAAGGCCATATATGACAAGCCCTCAGCTAATCTCATAATTCATGGTGAAAAACTGAAGCCCTATGCTCTACGTTCAGGAACACGACAAGGTTGTCCCCTATCACCTCTGCTTTTCAACATAGTGTTGGAAGTCCTTGCCAGAGCCATCAGGCAAGAGAAAGAAATAAAAGGCATCCAAATTGGGAATGAAGAAGTTAAATTGTCACTCTTTGCAGATGACATGATGCTATATATAGAAAACCCTAAAGACTCCACCAAAAAGCCATTAGAAACAATCAACGAACACAGTAAAGTTGCTGGCTACAAACAATGGACAAAAGTCCATTGCATTCCTATATACTAACAATGAAATCTCAGAAAAAGAAATACAAAAACAATTCCGTTTGCAATTGCAGCAAAAGGAATAAAATACCTAGGAATAAACTTAACCAAGGATGTGAAGGATTTATATGCTGAAAATTATAAGACATTTATGAAAGAAATTGAAGAAGACACAAAGAAATGGAAAGACATTTCGTGCTCATGGATTGGAAGAATCAACATAGTTAAAATGACCATATTACCTAAAGCAATATACAGATTTAATGCAATCCCCATCAAAATCCCAATGGCATTTTCTAAGAAATAGAACAAAAAATCATCAGATTTGTTTGGATCCCCAAAATACCACGAATAGCCAAAGCAATCTTAAGAAAATAGAACAATACTGGAGGTATCGCACTCCCTGACTTTAGCTTGTACTACAGGGCTACAATAATCAAAACAGCATGGCATTGGCAGAAAAACAGACACATAGACCAATGGAATAGAATTGAGAACCCAGAAATAAAACCACATAAATATGGACAGGTAATTTTTGACAAAGAAGCTAAAAACATACAATGGAGGAAAGAAAGCCTCTTCAATAAATGGTGCTGGGAGAACTGGATAGCCACGTGCAAAAGTATGAAACTGGACTGCTATCTGTCACCATGTACCAACATTAATTCAAAATGGATCAAAGACTTAAGCATAAGACCTGACACAATGAACTGCATAGAAGAAAACATAGGTACTAAACTTATGGGCCTTGGGTTCAAAGAGCATTTTATGAATTTGACTCCAAAGGCAAGGGAAGTAAAAGCTAAAATAAATGAATGGGACTATGCCAAACTAAAGAGCCTCTGCACAGCAAAAGAAACCATTGGCAAAATAAAGAGGCAACCAACCAAATGGGAGAAGACTTTTGCAAACAACACCTCTGATAAGGGACTAATACCCAAAATATGTAAGGAACTCATACAACTCAACAACAAAAAAACAAACAATCCAATTAAAAAACGGGCGGAGGACCTGAATAGACATTTCTCCAAAAAGGACATACAGATGGCTAATAGACATATGAAAAAATACTCAACATCACTAATTATCACAGAAATGAAAATGAAAATCACAGTGAGATGTCACGTCATGGCTTTTTTGCCTCGCCTCGCCTCGCCTCACCAACAGAGGGCTATGAAAAGATTTTTTAGTAGGAGTGGAATAGAGCAAAACTTATAGTGTAAAAACTTAATTTCTGATATTGTGGAAGGCAAAGTAAAGGAAAAAAGGGTCTGAAGGAATTTTTGTCTTTTGTCTTAAATGCTCGTTCTGAGGTGGGGCCTGTCATGCACAAGCCCCTTCTCCACAGATAGAGCTTGCAATAAATATTTTTGTTTTTTTGTTCTTAAATGTGTACAATCAGATATTTGAATATAAGTGAAAGAATATGAGTGAGCCTGAAAATAATGAGAGAGATATCAGAACTTGGGAACAAATCACAGGGAAATGAAATCTGCATCCTTTCGCATGGTTTTTTCTCCATGAACCCTGGGAGGCACTCACACAAGAGCTGGAGAATCCTAAGAAATGCTTCTCCTGGTGAAAAACTTGATGGGGAAGAGCGCCGCTGTAGAAGGAGCATTGAACTCCACTGGAACACTTTCTCTCTACCTCCTCTTTTGAATAGGAGCCTTGATCTGTGGGGCAGGGGAACCAAACACTTTGCTCTTAGAATACTAGTGAAAAGAGATTGCAGCTGGAGAAGAGAACAAGACAATCTATCCTTAGTTGAGGGGCAGGGAAGTACTTGAATTACTAAGAGGATCAGCATGCTGCCTTGAAGGATATGATATCTGGATAAGATTTAACAAAAAAATCAGCAGGTCAAAAATTTAAGGAAAAATAGTATCTTTCAGTCTTAAAGTATCTCCATTAAATATTATTTATCAAGGGGGAAAAAGGAACTTCTCAATGAAAAAACATGGTAGACATTACGTTAATAAAATGACCAAGTTTAACATAACCAGTAATAATACAGATTTACATCATGCCCTCCCTGAAATTGTGCAGTGAGAAGGGCGTGTCACCTCTCTGATAGTCATCTCAAAAACCCATAACTGTATTGTACTTATAAGGATATATCAGACAAAATCAAAATTGAGGAGCTTCCTATAAAATAGCTGAGAATTACGCTTAACATGTGTCAAAGTCATGAAAGTCAAGGAAAATCTGAGGAACTATTACAGATTAGAGGAGAACTATGGCAATCAAAGATTGGATTGGACTGGATCTTGAAACAGAAAGACAACACTTTAGGGGAAACTGGTGAAATCCAAATAAAGTCTCGAGTTTAGAAAACAGTATTGTACCAATGTTTATTTCTTTTTTTTAATTGAAGTTTGTTTGGGTGACAATTGTTAGTAAAGTTACATGGATTTCAGGTGTACAATTCTGTATTACATCATCTATAAATTCCATTGTGTGTTCACCTTCCATCACCATATATTTGATCCTTTACCCTTATCTACCACTCCCCTCCCCCCTTACCCTCTGGTAAAATGTTTACTTCTTAATTTTGATCATGCTAACATTAGGAAATTCTAGCTAATGGAAATAAGGGCACTGTGTACTATTTTTGTAGCTCTTCTCTAAATCTAAAATATTAAAATATTAGAAGCTATTTACATGTATAAATGTATGTCAAAATGTATGAATTTGAGGACACTAAGGAATCCAGGAAATACTGAAATGAGTTAGTAGAAGTACCAAGAAAACCAGGAGAAGATCAGATTTTTGGAAAATGTGGTCCAGAGATAAAAATCAGATTCAATAGAATATATAATTATTGAGAGCTTAGAAAAATATTCCAGATGTAATAAATTCATGAAAGACAGATAATTCATTTAAATTTCATGACAGAACTTCCTTTTTGTGGGGCAGAGGAGTCACAGCAATGGACCTACAGAGTAGGGAATGGAATTCTAGCACCCTTCTTGGGTAGGGAGAGAACTCATGTACTTACCAACCGTCAGCCTCCTCCTGAGCCTTACAGATGTCCTCATCGTAACGAAATGTGAAGTCAAGAGATTTTGGCTCTGGTTTGTGGGATAGGAAATGCAGGTGTACGTATCTTGTTTGAATTTGCATAGTTGACAAATCAGAATAGTGATTCAATAAGTTACCAAAAAGAGTAGATAGGGGATGTAAGGGAGATCATCCTCATCTATCATATGAGGAAGGCAATAGTTAGACGATAACATCAATTGCAGAAGAACGTTTAGATCCAGAAGCAGTCTTTGGAGAATAAACATTAATCACCCAAAGAACTCAAAAAGAAAAACTGATGGAGGGCATGTGTTGGACTTGTACAGGAAGGGCAAGATTGACACAGACACGTATAGTTAGTTCTTTACTGTAAACCTATGATCTTTTACCACATATTTGGAGATATTTTGTTTGCAATATATAGCAAGTAATCTGTTAGAACCATAAAATGATGGGTAAGACAAATAAGTGTGAATATGTTTTTCTTTACATTCTTTTGTGTGTTTATGAGTATATACACATGCATGTGTGGGTATCTATTTAAATGTCAGATACACACACATAGATAGATACATACGTACATAGATACGTAGATATAGATAGGAAAGAATCATATGCATTCCATATTATAGGTTACCAAATGTAATGCTAAATCACCAAGAAAGATTTTTAGCAATAGAGGCAGACAGTGAAATAGCTCATTTCATAAGCTCTTATATAAGAAAAGACTGCTTTTCTAAGTTGAAGGCAAACATTGCGGGGCATATTCCTTTACATTGAAAAATCCTCAGCTCTCAAATCTAGAGCATATTTCAACCAAACTTTCCAAACCAATGTTATGACAACATGATTTATATAAAAGTCACTTGAGAATCACTTGTATTCTTTGATAGGTTGGCTGGAAATGGAATGCACACAGTCAGGCAACTTAAGAAAGCTTTATTGTAAGAGAGCAACAGTATATTGGCTGTGCAAAAGATGGCTACAATCCGGACTGCATGTCTAAAGGAGACTTCCAGTCCTGAAGAGGGGATGAGGAGGTTTCTATAGGGGCTGTGCAGACAGGATAGCATTGTTTGAACATGAAATGTTGAATGGCAGCAAGCTAGTAGCTCTTTTGTGGTATTTTTTGTTGTTACAAGCATGGCTCTGTTTGTGTAGGTCAGCCAACATGGCTCTGTCTGTAAGTCAAGGTCTCTGAGACCTAACATTAAATGAAGGTCTCTAACATTCAGAGACCTACCCTTCCACACTTGTTTGTTATTAAAATGTAGAAAGGCCACCGTGTCTCTATTCTGTAGTTTCTTCAGGCTGAATGAAGGTGGAGAGAGGAGAGAGACATTGTGGAAGGGGCTGGTAATGTTGTTGTAGGTGAAGCATTTTATGGACAGCTCCATTTGTGCACACCTGGAGTAGGCTCTGCAGGAATTGGGTGAAAAGGTGGAAGAGGCAAAGACCAAAGGCTAGGACCATAAAAGATAATAGTTAAAGGCCCTATGAGGAGAACAAATCAAGAGCCACTCTTAGCTGTAAACTCGGATCGCCACTTGGTTCCTGAGGTGGTGTCTGTGATTCTGGGCCTGGCTGAGATCCTGTGGCAGGGTTTGAAATTCATGTAAGGAGACTCCTAGCCCTGCCGTTCCTTTCGTTACTCCCACAGAGATGTTCAGTGACACTAAAAGTGGATAAGGAGAACGACCATCTTTGGTGCATGAGAGTATATGTGGGGAGAGGTAGAAACTGACTATTGGCGGTGATCTCAATATCTGGAGAAAGGAAACCTAGGATGTAAGTCCCTGTACAATTGGTGAGCATCTTTGGTGCATGAGAGTATATGTGGGGAGAGGTAGAAACTGACTATTGGCGGTGATCTCAATATCTGGAGAAAGGAAACCTAGGATGTAAGTCCCTGTACAATTGGTGAGCAGGCAAGCATATGTGGAAGATGAAGAATTAGCTTGTGAGCCGGGTAGAGATAAGGGGTAATGGTAGGCAAAGTGTTATGAGAGGGAAGAGTCATATAATAAAGACAATAATGGGACTCAAGTCTTCTTGGGTTGAAAATCAGGTGATGGAATCAAAGAAAAGGAGCTCTAAAATGGACAAGTAGAGATAAGGAGAAAGGTAGAGATAACGGAGAGGATTTGGAGGGAGAGAGAAGGGGCTGGAGTGAGGTTGGAGTTGTGTGGTTCACGCAATGAGGAAAAGAGGAGAGGGTAGGGATCACAGTTCGTTAGTCTCTGAGTTTTTCCTGCAGGATGTTACAAAGCCAAAACAAGGTGGAGTGGAAATCAGGTGCCATATCACGGAGCCTGGGTGGAGTGGCAGGACAGGGGGTTCAGCTGTTTTTGCAGCTGAGACAAATGAAAGCAGGAGGGGTGATCCAGCAATTGCTGCTGTGGATGTGGTGAGAAGATGGTGGCAAGGCTCTTTCCCAGTTTGTCCACGTCTGACAGGTTCAGGTGTTTGAGATGGACCAAGTTTCCTGGAGCTTAGTGAATGTGAGAAAAACCGAGGGGAAAAATGCAGTGTGCATACTCCCCATGGATCTGCGGAATGAGGCTGATGGCTAGGAGGTAGTCGACCATTGGTGAGCTATTAGCTGTGAGGTTGTCTGGAAGGAGGGATCTGACATGAGGGAGCATCTCCCCATCTTCCCTTCCTCTGAGGTCACAACTTACAAGAGCTTCCTGGCTGCTCAGAATGGAGTCTGGGGTGACACCTTCCCTATGGAGGGGTGCGTGAGCCTCAGACAGGCGCAGAGCTGGCTTCTGTCTCCTCCAAGCACTAGCTGTGTGACTTCAGACAAAGACATGGGAAGTCAGTCTCCTCACCTGTCAGGTGGGGATAACGGCTCCCTCTCAGGGTGGCTGTGAGATCAGTGAGGTGATGCAGGTCAGCTCCTGCCCCACAGGAGATGGGCCCTCACTCCCCCTCCCTCTTCCCTTCTCAGTCCTTTCTCTACCTCCATGGGCTGGAAGGATCTATGAGCAAATAGAAGGACTATTAGCAAATAGTCTCCTGGTGGCACAATGCGCTCTCCTGTTGGTGTCCACACAGCCAGTCCCCTGAGTGCTGACTCTGGCATCTGTGCCAGCTTCGTCCACAGGGCAGCGCTCACCACAGCCCCTCCCTGGTCTTCAAACCCTGCTCATCTCCAAATTCAAGGCCCTTGTCTCAGCTCAGGCCAGAGCGCCTCTCACCGCTCTTCTCACGGGTCTCCCTGCTGCCGTCCTTCCCTCGTCCAGGGCAACCTGCACACTGGGACCAGCTCCATCTTTCTAACTAAGGTGGGGTCTAACCCCGTCACTTCCTGTGCCTACAACCACCAGCAGCTTCACTGGGGCTGGAGAGGAAAGTCTCTGTCATCAGCACAGTGTTGCGACTTTATCAGGCCTCATGTTCTTCTCCTGGTCTCATTTCCTATCATAACACCCCAGTTCACTCACCAGGTACCCCCAGCTGTCACCATTAACCTGTCTGGTGCGGGCTTTGACAGACAGAGGTGTCAGCACTGAGACTGGGCCTGAAAGCAGGAATCTGAATAAAATACAGACTTCAGTGAACAGTCATGCATCAACATGTGTACGTTGATTGTAACAATTCTGGAAAGAGAGGAGAAAGTAAAACTAAAGTTAAGATACACCTATTGCGTCGAAATGGGTGATTTCCATGAACAAAATGGACCCTAAAATAAGGAAAATGCTAAGCAATGATGCATCCAGGACCTCATCTTCCCACTTATTCTCGTCACATTGCTCTGGAGTTCCCTCTCCTGGGACAGGGAAGGAAAGGGGACAAAGCAGTTTGGAAGTTCCCCTGAGATCGATCCCTACCCAGTGTCCTCATATCCTGCACCCAGGAAGTCTTGATTTTGATATGTCAGGTAGGACTGGAAGCCACTGAGTTCCCTGGAAGCTGAGGTGCTGGACTGGGGCCAGAGAACAGATGCTGGGTCAGGAAAGCAACAGATTGCACATCACTGAGCCCTAACCCTAACCCCAAACCAAACACCTAACCTGTAAAACCTAAACACTAAACCCTTAGCCCTAAGCCTAAATCTAAACCTTAACATAAACGTAAAACCTTACAACCATAAACCATAACCAACAGCATAAACCGTAACCTAAACCCTCAACGTAATACTAAACTATCTCCAGAAACCACAAACTATGAACCATATCCATAAACCGTGACTATAAACTATAACCAAAAACACATAGCCATAAACCATCCATGTAATCCATAATCAATCTCATAAACCATGTAACATACATGTAGCCATAAACAATACACATAAACCATAACCAAACTGTAACCCACAATCTTCACTTTAACCCCTGACTCAGCACCACACTGCCCCTCAGCCCCAACCCTAGCCCTGTTGGGACACTAATAGCCCCTAACCAGTCAAATCAGAAGTAGGTCACAAAAACAGAAGATACAGATCTATATCCCTTATAAAGTTGTAGTAATGTGCTTTATGTGAAAGGAAGAACTGAAACTGTCTATTCACAGATGACAAGTCGCATCTTAAATACATAACTTCCAAAAGAATCAACAAAAAAATTATTATTACTGTAAAGTAATTCAACGTTAAATGACAAAATATCAATACAGAGGAATCTGTTTTATTTGTATACGCTAGCAAGGAGTAATCTAAAAAAGAATTTAAGAACACAATTCCATTTTAAATAACATCAACGTTGATAAAATACTTAGGAATAGTGCAAGGCTTCTACACTGAAAATTACAAAACATAATGTCTTTGTTTGCTGAAAGAAATTAAAGGAAACTACCTACATAAACGTGAGGCCGTCTCATGGTGATGGAAATTGTTAGGATGGCAACAGAACAGATGCGATGTAAGGATTCAGTGTCATTCCTGTGAAAAGGCCCCAAGGCCTTTGTGGAAAAACGTGCAAGCTGATCCTAATATTCACAGCAAATTTCCAGGGAAGAAAAGAGCCATAAGGATCTTCAAAAACAAAATCAGGTTGGAGGCTCACCCTTCCCAAACGTAATTCGTAATTAGTACAGAGCCACAGTAAGGAAAACATGGTGACACTGGCGTAGAGATATACACAGAGATCAATGGAATTGTATTGAGGACCCAGAAATAAACCCGTCGGGCTAAATCAGTGGATTATTTTTGAACATACACATTAAATTTATCATTGTCATTTACAGCTTTAATTTATGAAACACAGAAATACGCTTTTTTTCTATTTTTTGTGTTCCTTTTTTTTTTTTTTTTTTTGGTAAGGAGGGCGCAGCTCACAGTGGCCCATGTGGGGATTGAACCGGCAACCTCGGTGTTAGCAGCACCATGCTCTAACCAAGTGAGCTAACAGGCCACCCTCAGAAAGACATTTTTAAAAGTGCTCTGTCAGGTCCCGCGCAACAAGGGCAGTGAGGGTGCGAGAAGGGGCGGTTTGGGTTAAGTTTTTAAGCAAGAAACAAACAGAGACTTAATGCAGTTAAATCTCTCCGAAGGCCAGGGGTCTCTCAGTCTCAGAGGACTGGAGCCCAGAATAAAGCTGGCAGGAGGTTTTATTGATAGGTCTACAGCTACAAGAAAGCAAGTACAAGAAAGCAAGTACAAGAAAGCAACATTGTTTCTTACACAATCTGTGAGGCTCAGACTTCATAACAGAAAATGTTTATTCCAATCACCCTTTGTCTGTAAGCAGCTGAAGCACAAGATCCCAGGATGTTTTGTACCTAAAGTATGTATCTTTTCAGGATCATGTCTTTCACATTGTAACAACTCTGCTGAGAGAAGTGGAAACGTGCAAGGGGAAAGCCAGAGCTGGCAACAGACTTTCCCAGGCTGCTGTCCAAGGCAGCTAGTTTGGGGTCCCCACTCAGTTCCGCCTGGCTTAGGTTGTGTCTCCCGTGAAATATCTTACTCGTCTTTGGCTCCAAACCATCTTTTGGGGACCAGACAGAGACATAAGGTGTAAACACAAGGATGGAACAGAGTCCCAGAAAGGCATAATCTCACAAACTCTTCTTTCCTTAAGGAAAGACATGAAGGGACATTTGGCTAGGCTGTTGTGCGACTACAGTGCTCTATGACCGGATTTAAACACTAGAAATATTAGTTTTGTAAGTGTAATTTGTATAAATTACAATCCAATAATTGGAGATTTTGTTTTCAGTATGGTTACTATACAAATGAAATAAATGGCAAAAAGACTTAATAGCAATATTTTATTATCTATGTATTATCAGATACTTTAGGACCTAAACCAAGATTCTGAGTATTCAGACTTCATTTACTGTGTTTCATCTTTAAATACTTCCCAACCTGTATTCTGAGTAAAGTCACTTGATCAAAAGGTGTGACTTGGGATAGCATTTTGTTTCATACGAAAACTTTTCCTATCTACAGTTACCACCTTCAAGGAATTAACATTACAAGGCCAAAGTAATCTGCTTTTTGTGTAAAAAAAAAGTGTGCAAAAGTGTGCAAAATATTGTGGCAACACCCTGGAAAGTCAAACACATACCCCCAAAATGGGACAATCATGCACGGTCCTGTAAAGTACGTTAAGTTTTCCGCCATCTAAAAGTTAAGCTATAAAATATATGAACTACAGTTGACTTGGTTTCAGGAGAAGCACATCTGAGGATTTACGTTAGTGTTCTCATCTTCAGGCATTACCAGGGAGTCTGTAGGCCACCATGCGATTTACTCTGGATGATGGCAGTGAGGCAGGAAGGCAGACGTGCTCACAATTGGTGATCAACTATAGTCCTGACTCTTCCCATTTTTCAGGCACAACCTAATATTTGTATAAATCAGTAGATCAAATGAACAAGAAACTTCCAATAGTGGCAGGAATGTCATTGTAGCTGTGACCTGTCTGAACACAGAAAGAGTTTCATTTTGGAGAGCTTTCTGAGCCTTTTCTCTGAGTGTACTTTCATTTTTGGCAGTCTTGTCACAATCAATATCAATTATCTTTTAATGACTTCACCCCTTTCAATATTTGAGAGGACTGCCACCAGTTTCTGAACTGAACTCTTCTATAATGAAATTTTCAGTTGTTCCACCACATTATTTAGGTATTTCATGAGTACAGGATGAGTAGTTACAGGCAAAGTGAGCCCACATTTCGGCGTCGGAGTCAAGGTTTCAGGTGGATGTATGCACGCATGTTATATCCTACCATGCTGTTGGCGTCAAATAGAAACTCAGCCGCAGTTGTACCGCTCCCATGCAGGGGGGTGGTCGCAGGGCCATGTCCAGACCCACAAAGGGCAGACACCCTGACATTGGGGAAAGAAGGGTTTTCCAACAAATGGTACTGGGCAAATGACCATCCAAATGAAGAGAAATGAAATTGGACCCCTCCTCACACCACACACAAAACTTAAAATACATGAGGGGCTTAAATACAGGCAGTAAAAGTATAAACTCTCAAACAAAACGTGGAGATACATTGTCATGATCTTGGATTAGCGATGGTTTCTTAGATATGACAGCACATACAACAAAAAAAAGATAAATTAGACTTCCTCAAAATTAAAAACATACATGCATCAAAATAAGCAATCCAGAGAGCGAAAAGACACGCCATAAAATGGAACCAAATAGGTACACATTATATATCTGATAATAGTCTGCTATCCAGGAGACAAAGAACTTTTACAACTCAAGAACAAAAAAAGAAAATGACTAACATTTTAAAATAGAATTGAATAGAACCTTGTCCAGATGAGACCTGCAAATAGTCAACAAGCACAGTAAGATGTTCCACATCCTCAGTCCCGATGCAAATGCAAATGACAACCACATGTGATACCCCCTCACACAGTACCAGAAGGGCTATAATCCAGAAACTAAAACTAACAAACAGCAGCAACATTGTAGAAAAATTAGAACCCTTAAACATTGAACGTGAAAAATTACAATGGTGTGGCTTCTGCATACAACACTTGGAAATTTCCACCCCACAAAAAAATGCCCATGTGGCTCAACAGACCCACTTCTAGAAATATACCCCCAAAATTGAAAACAGTTGTTAAAGGTGGATACATGAATCCACAGAAGCGCTCTTCACAATAGCAGAGACTTAAACAATTCAAACGTCCATCTTAATCAGCAGTGGAAACTAAGTGACCAATCCTGCAGCTACACCAGGATTCTTTAGCTTGATGCAATTATGAACATATTTCATAACTTCTAGAAATATGTTTCCTCTTAGCACAAAAGTTCTAACGTGGCAGAAGACATGTTTACTAATACACCCAAAAATATTTAGTTCATCTACAATAAATAGCAAAAAAGTTGATAAATCAATGTTCAGTACTTAGTGTGTCATTATTCTGCTACTTGGAAATGCTCTAGACATTCAATAATGATGCATCATTTAATTTATAGGATAAAACTTTATCATTTCCAATTACCAAAGACACCTGGAAAATCTTTTCCATGTATATATACAATGTAATTATCACCTAAAAGTTTACCTTTTATTTTAATTGTACCTATTTGATATAGTAGTTAAAACTTTGAGATTTCAAAGTCAGTAATGACCAAAGCTATTTTCTTGACATATTTTTAACAGATAACTAATTTTTATAAACCCAGTTAGAAAAAATTGTATTTTGTGCTGATAATTTTCAAACGCATGACTGTGTAATCAAACCAAACTAAAACCAGCTTTAACATCAACTATTTCACCAGATCATAAAGTATTTCTGTTTGTTTGTATTTTATTTCTTACTTTATATAATCATTTAACTTGTTCAAGCCAATCAAATATCACAAACTGGTAACACCGTACGGAGCTACAAAACGTCTTACCACACACAAACACAAACTGGTTTCACACAGAGATCACAAATTAACAGAGTTAGTAACAACTATAGAGAAAACACACGATGTTTTACCAAGAAAACAGCTGGTTGTCACAAGAGTTCTATAACACAATGTAAATTTATAAGTTTTCCCCATTCCAAGGACCCATCGTCTTGATGTGGACAGTGAGGTCTAAATAGTGAGACACCAAGCAGCCTCTTTACAGCTCAGGCCAGGAAGCCAGAGGCCCCTCCACACCGAGTGCGGAGGAAGCAGCCCTCCCAGAGCCAAAGGATCACCCCCAAAGACAGTCAGAGAAAGCACAGACCTTCATCACATAGGCAGTAGGGATGGTGGGGTGGACAGAGTGTCTCAGGTCTCCCACAAAATGTGAGGCACCTCCAGCCCCAAACCCACTAATCTGTGGCCCCGAGCAGGTGCTACTAGACCGGGATCTGACCAGCACTAAAGGGTAAGGAAGGCTGGGGGGGACAGATGCCCCTTATGGGCAGAGGCCCCTCAGAACACAGTCCCCTGGGAGCTGGCACAGCCAGGCAGAGGTGCACTGGGAACCCCAGCTTATCTCACTGGCCACCAGGTGCAATGGAGTAAGTGCACCTGGCCGAAGGTGGGGACCAAAGAGGATTAGCTTCCTTGGTCACAAAGCCAAGCTCCCAGGACTCAGAACAAGAAGGAAAGAAAAACCTAAAGAGACTTTTAGAGAGGGACCCACAGCAAAGTTTGTCTCTGCAGACACGGGTCTGGAGAGAAACACTTAACTCCCCAGCCAGTGGGGCCGGCTCCAATGACAGTCTTACTGGAGCCTGTGCCTGTGTTCTGTCCCCATGGTAGTTCCTTCTTAGGGCAAAGGATACGCAAGACACAGACACAAGAAACAAAGAACATCTCTGGGAGGAAAGAATAAAGAACATCTCAGGGAGGAAAGAATACAGAAAACCCTCGAGTCTCTAGGTGCAGGAAGTAGCTGCACAGATACTTTTTCTGCCTACCTAAATTCAGAAAGCAGACAAAGGCCTCGCACCCCCGCTATCTTCTGTCCAACTGCTGACAGAGACCAGGAATTGTAATCTATGAGCACCTAGAATTCACACACACACACAAAAATTCCAAAGACAGTGAGGAGAAATCAGGTAAATATGACATTTTAGACAAAGGTGGCAGTTGGCTCTTAGGCTTTAGACGTAAAAATGGGAGATTT